>NW_022630510.1:0-60093 GCF_010909765.2 Amblyraja radiata
AGCAAATGGATCCTTCTCGAGTTGGCCACTGACATTAGTGGTGTCACAACAATCAGGGTTGGGGCACAAACGTCTTACAAGTAATGTCACCGACTCCTCTGAATATTTAATTACTGAACATTGATGATGCAAAGAGAAGTTGTAAGGTACATCGTGAAGGGGACTTAAGGATACAATGGAGTGTATCTAGGTTAGGTAAGTGGGCAGAGATCTGGCATATTTTATCCTCGATGCGTCAACATACCTATGGAGTAAAGTACACAGTTCCATGAAAGTTACATTGAGTAGATAGGCTGGTGAAGAAGGTCTGTGGCATGCTTCCCTTCCGAGGTTAGGGCAGGAATATCAGTAATGGTATGTTATATTGCAACTTCACTTAACACTGGTTCATCCACATCTGCAGTATTGTGTACCGTTCTAGTCACCACACTATGGGAAGAATGTGGTTGGGTTGGAGTGAGTGCAGAGGTGATTCACCAGCATCTTGCCTGGACTGGAGACATTCAGTTGTGAGAAAACATTACAGATTCTTGTTTTGTTTTCCCTGCAGCGAAGGAGATTGATTATTAACCAGATGAAACTATAGGGCTGTAATATCCACTGATATGTGAGATCATCAACATTTATTCCCCCTTCCATGTGTATTTAAAAACAAGAGAGCAGAGTTGTGTTTTGATGGTTGACACTTGAATCATGTTGCCAGAGGAGATGGTGGAATCAGGTGCCATCTCCGTGTTTGAGGCAATTAAACAGTTAAATAGGGAGGTCCTATAGGCCACAGTCCTAAAGAAGGCTGATGGGATTAATATAGATGAGGAAAAGAGATGGACATGGAGGGCAAAGTTCCCCTTTCTGGGCTGCAGCCTTCTGTCGCTCTGAATGTAGAAATGTCCTTGTTGGGAATAACAGAAGCACGTTATGTAAAATGCAAGACATGACAGAGTTCTGAGGTTTAGAAGCATCAGGCTCCTGGTCCCTGAAATACAATGGCTCATAGACTGGTACATAACCAACTAGGAAAGTGACCGGAATGTTAACTGATGAAGGATCTATGCCCTGAATCATTATCTGTTTTACCGTCCCCAGAGACTCTTGCCTTGAAACAACACAGGCTGAGGGATGACTACAGAGAGGTAGATCGGTGTTTGGGACGAGCTGCCAGATGTAGAGGCAAGTATAGTTCACATTTTAAAATCATATTTGGACAGCTAGATCATTAGCATATTGTTAAAGGGGCAATAGTACACAAATGCGACTCAATCAGCTAGTGCCTTGGTCAGCATGAACACTGGGAAGAAAGGCCTATTTCCACACTGACTAACAATGATTCCATAATATGCTGCCTGACCCACTGAACCTTCTCATCATTTTCTATTTTTAGTTCAGATTTCGGGATTTTGCATTTAGTTTTTTTAATTTTCAGAATGTTATATATTGGTCTGCGGAGAGGGAACAGGGAATATTATAGTAATCGAGTGATACAGTGTGGAAACAGGCCCTTTGGCCCAACTCACCCACACCGGCAAACAATGTCCCAGCTACACTAGACCCACTTGCCTGCGCTTGGTCCATATCCCTCCAAAGCTGTCCTATCCATGTACCTGTCTAACTGTTTTGTAAATGATGGGATAGTCCCAGCCTCAACAACCTCCTCTGGCAGCTTGCTCCATACACCCACCACCATCTGTGTGAAAAAAATGTAATTACCTCTTGGATTCCTATTAAATATCTTCCCCTTCACCTTGAACCTACGTCCTCTGGTCCTCGATTCCCCTACTCTGGGCAAAAGACTCTGTGCATCTATCCAATCTATCCCTCTCATGATTTTGTATAGCGCTATAGGATTTCCTCTCATCCTCCTGCGATCCATGGAATAGAGGCCCAGCCCACTCAACCTCTCCCTAAAGCTCACACCCTCTAGTCCGGGCAACATCCTCGTAAATCTTTTCTGAACCCTTTCAAGCTTGACAATATATTTCCAATAACATGGTGCCCAGAACTGAACACAATATTCTTATTGCAGTCTCACCAACGTCTTATACAACTGCAATATGACCTCCCAACTTCTATACTCCATACTTTGACTGATGAAGGCCAAAGTGCAAAAAGCCTTTTTGTCCACCCGATCTACCTGCCACTCGATCTTCAAGGAATCATGCACCTGTACTCCTAGAACCCTCTGCTCTACAACACCACCCATAGGCCTACCATTTAGTGTAGGTCCTGCCCTTGATCGACTTCCCAAAATGCAACACCTCACACTTCTCTGTATTAAATTTCATCCATCATTCCTGGCCAATCGATCCAGACCCTGTTGCAATCGTTCACAACCATCTTCACTATCTGCAAAACCACTAACCTTTGTATCATCAGCAAACTTGCTAATGTTGCCGTGTATGTTCTCATCCAAATCCTTGACATAGATGACAAACAACAACGGGCCCAGCACCGTATTCTGAGGCACGTCACTCGCCACAGGCAACCATTCTGAGAAGCAACCTTCCACTATTACCCTCTGCTTCCTTCCAATGAGCCAATTTGCTATCCATTCAGCTATCTCTCCTTGGATCACATGCGATCTAACCTTCTAGAGCAGCCTATCATATGGAACCTTGTCGAACGTCTTACTGACGTCCATGTACACAACATCTACTGCTCTGCCCTCATCAAACATTTTGGTCATGTCTTCAAAAATTTCAATCAGATTTGGGAGACATAACCTCCCAGGTACAAACCATGCCTACTATCCCTAATCAGCCCCTGCCCATTAAAATGCCTGTATATCCTATCCCTCAGAATACTCTCCAATAATTAAGCAACAACAGATGTTCAGCTCACCGGCCTATAGTTCCCAGCATTTTCCCTGCAGCCTTTTCTTGAAAAGAGGCACAACATTTTTCCACACTCCGGTCTTACGGCACCTGTCCTGTATTTAAGGACGACTCATAAATTTCAACCAGGGCTCCCGCAATTTCCTCTCTAGTTTCCCTCAATGTCCTTGGATATATCAGATCAGGCCCTGGAGATTTGTCTACCTTCAAACACGACAGTATCTTCGGTACTTCTTCGACAGTAACCCTGACTGCTCTAGACATTTCCAGTGCCTGCTCCAATTTCCTCCGTCCTACTGTCTTTCTCCTCGGTAAATACAGAGAATAATTTCTCTTTTAAGACCTTGCCCATTTCCTGTGGTTCCACACAGAGGTGACCACTTTTATTCCCGAGGTCTCACTCTCCCTCTAGTTACCCTTTTCCCCCTTATATATTTATAAAATATTAGACCAAGTGCAGACCCGTTGGGTCTGTTCCCCCAACGTGCGGTTGTGGGGGGGGGAGGCGGCATGCAGCGTCACAAACACTAACTATCCCCCCCCCCCCCCCCGCACTCACGCTAATTACCCCCCTTGATATTATATTGATATTATTAATTTGCTCCTTTTACCCCATAACCACCCTATCTACTGACGCATACCCCCCAACTTGCAGTCACATCTAGAGAGGGGGGGGGGCGGGGGTAGAGAGTGAGGGCAGATAGAGAAGGGGCAGAGACAGAGAAAGAAACACAGAGAGAGGGGCAAGAGGGAGAGGGGGGTGGAGAGGAGGAGAAGATGAAGGGTGGGTGAGGGGGGGAAAGGTGGGGGGGGGGAGGAGAGCGAGAGGGTGTGAAAGTGAGGGGGAGAGAGAGGGGGTGCTGAGAGGGTGAGGAGCAGGGAGGGAGGAGGGAGGGTGGCGGGAAGAGGGTAGGGGGTGTGGAGGGGAGGGGGTTTAGGGGAGGGAGGGTGGGGGAGGGGATGGAGGGGAGGAGGGGAGAGAGAGAGAGGGGGGGAGAGAGAGAGGGGGGGAGAGCGAGAGAGGGGGGGGGGAGAGAGGGGGGGAGAGGGAGGGGGGAGAGGGAGGGGGGAGAGGGAGGGGGGAGAGGGAGGGGGGAGAGGGAGGGGGGGAGAGGGAGGGGGGGGAGAGGGAGGGGGGGGGAGAGGGAGGAGGGGGAGAGGGAGGGGGGAGAGAGGGGGAGGGGGGGAGAGAGGGGGGGAGAGAGAGGGGGGAGAGAGGGGGAGGGAGGGGGGGGAGAGGGGGGGGGAGGGGGGGCGAGAGGGGGGGAGAGAGGGGGGGGGCGAGAGGGAAGAGGGTAGCGGGTGTGGAGGGGAGGGGATTTGGGGGATGGAGGGGAGAGAGAGAGAGGGGGAGGGGGGTGGAGTGAGGGGGGGAGAGAGGGGGGTGAGAGGGGGAGAGAGGGAGAGAGAGGGTGTGCTGAGAGGGGGGTGAGGTGAGGGGAGGGGGAGAGGTGGGGAGCAGGGAGGGTGGAGGGTGGAGGGAAGGGGGTAGGGGTGTGTGGAGGGGAGGGGGATTTAGGGGAGGGACGGTGGGGGAGGGGATGGAGGGGAGGTGGGGGAGAAAAAGAGGTGAGAGAGAGGAGGGGGAGAGGAGAGGGGGCGAGAGGAGAGGGGGGGAGAGGAGGGAGGGATGGGGAAGAGAGGAGGGGAGAGAGAGAGAAGAAAGGGAAAGCTAGGGGGAGAGGACGAGGGGGGAGAGGAGAGGGGGGGAGAGGGGGGGGAGAGGAGAGGAGAGGGGGGGAGAGGTGAGGAGAGGTGAGGAGAGGGGGGAGAGAGGTGAGGAGAGGAGAGGAGAGGGATGGGAGAGGAGAGGAGAGGGGGGGATGAGGAGAGGGGGGAGAGGAGGAGAGGGGGTGAGAGGAGAGGCGAGGGGGGTGAGAGGAGAGGAGAGGGGGGAGAGGAGAGGAGAGGGGGTGAGAGGAGAGGAGAGGGGGAGAGGAGAGAGGGGGGGAGAGGAGAGGAGGGGAGGAGAGGGGGGAGAGGGAGGGGGGGGAGAGGGAGGGGGGGAGGAGAGGGGGGGGAGGAGAGGGGGGGAGGAGAGGGGGGGAGGAGAGGGGGGGAGAGGAGAGGGGGGGGAGAGGAGGGGGGGAGAGGAGGGGGGCGGAGAGGAGAGGGGGGGAGGAGAGGGGGGGAGAGGAGGGGGGGGAGAGGAGGGTGGGAGAGGAGGGGGGAGAGGAGGGGGGGAGAGGAGGGGAGGGGAGAGGAGAGGGGGAGAGAGGAGAGGGGGGGAGAGGATGGAGGGGAGAGGGGGGGTGATGGGGAGAGAGGAGGGGAGAGAGAGAGAGAAAGGGAAAGAGACAGGGGGGGGGAGAGAGAAAGAGAAAGAGCGAGGGATAGGGAGCGAGAGGAACCCAAACCCCCCAAACAACCATTTGCAGGCAGTGCTTTTTTATTTCAAACTAACCATATTTTATTTTCAAACCACATTAAGGGTACTTACTCACAGGTGTGAAGAAATTTGTTCAGTGTCATTCAGAGCTCAGAGTGCCTTCCATGTTGCAGAGTGATTGAGGCACACCACTTGCAGAGACTGATTGAGGCACACCACTTCTTGGTTTTATAGTCCCTCCCCCTCCCTCCAGCAGGGGCAGCAGAGAGAATGGGGAATTGTGTAAAAACATTAATATCTCTGTCATTTTTCATCGACGGAAAAAATTCTCGGCACACATGCGGCAGAGGGGGGCTCTGAGCAAGGTGGCCAAAAATGACGGCCGCAGGTGGCGGCGTTCTCTCGGAAATCGCAGCACAGAAGGCCAAAAGCTGTCAAGAACAGAGATTTAGTAATATAGATTTTGGCATTGTCCTTAATGCTAACCACCTGGCCCCTGTTTGCATTTCTGATTTTTTTTTTTTTTTAAAGTTTACTCCTTAGTTCCCAAAACTCCTCCAGGGATCCACTTGATCCCAGCTGCCTATACCTGTCCCATGCATCCTTCTTGTTTTTGACTAACGTCTCAATTTCCCTCGTCAGCCAAGCTTCCTTACACTTGCCTGCTTTCCCCTTCACTCTAACGGGGACGTAAACATCCTGAGCTTTCTTCAGTACACTTTTAAAAACATCCCACTTGGCCGATGTTCCTTTCCCCTCTAACAACCTGCTCCAGTCAACTTGAGCGAGACCTTCTCTCATACCCTCAAAGTTGGCCTTACCCCAGTTGAGCATTTTAATACTTGGACCCTCTCCATCCCTATCCATAACTATCTTAAACCTAATCAAACTGTGGTCACTGGTCCCAACAGGCTACTTCACACACACTTCATTAACTTGCCCTTACTAGATCCAGCATTACCCTCCCACAATAGCCAATAGGTGCTGGAGTGGGCTATTCGGCCCTTCGAGCCAGCACATTCACTGGGATCATGGCTGATCATCCACAATCAGTACTCCTTTCCTGCCTTCTCCCCATATCCCTTGACTCAGCTATCTTTCACAGCTCCTTCTAACTCTCTCAAAGCATCCAGAGAATTGGCCTCCACTGCCTTCTGAGGTAGAGAATTCCACAGATTCACAACTTTCTGGCTGAAAAAGTTATTCCTCATCTCCGCTTTAAATGGCCCGCCACTTATTTTTAAACTGTGGCCCCTGATTCTGGACTCCCCCAACATCGGCAACATGTTTCCTGCCTCTAGCGTGTACAATCCCTTGATAATCTTGTAGGTTTCAATTATATCCTCTCTTATCCTTCTAAATTCCAGTGTATACAAACCCAGTCCTTCCATTCTTTCAACACATGACAGTCCCGCCATCCCGGGAATTAACCTCGTGAACCTACGCTGCACTCCCTCAATAGCAAGAATATCCTTCCTCAAATTTGGGGACCAAAACTGCACACGATACTCCAGGTGTGGTCTCACTAGGGCCCTGTACAACTGTAGAAGGACCTCTTTGCTCCTATACTCAACTCCTCTTGTTATGAAGGCCATTAGCCTTCTTCACTGCCTGCTGTACCTGCATGCTTACATTCAGTGACTGCTGAATAAGGACACTCAGATCTCGATGTACTTCCCCTTTTCCTAACTTGAGATCATTCAGATAATAATCTGCCTTCCTATTCTTGCCACCAAAGTGGATAACCTCACATATATCCACATTAAACTGCATCTGCCATGCATCCGCCCTCACCCAACCTGCATCCTCATAGCACCCTCCCCTCAGTTCACACTGCCACCCAGCTTTGTGTCATCTGCTAATTTGCTAATGTTACTTTTAATCCCTTCATCTACTAAATCATTAATGTATATTGTAAATAGCTGCGGTCCCAGCACCGAGCCTCGTAGTACCCCACTAGTCACTGCCTGCCATTCTGAAAAGGCCACTACATCCACCGTCTCTCCCTTGTCCATTTTCCAAGTTACAATCTCAAAAATGTCCAGAAGATTAGTCAAGCATGATATCCCCTTCGTAACTCCATGCTGATTCAGACCGATCCTGTTACTGCTCTCCAAAAGTGCCTCTATGTTGTGGCGGTCCCTGGGGGGTATGCCACTCCTTGGATCATCCCCCTCGCCAATTGAGGGGCAGGGGCGTTGGTCTGCCACGGGGTTTCCCGACGACGCTGTCAGGGGTTCTCTCGAGGGTGTTGTCGTGTGTACTCTGACAGTTGGAATAAAAAGCTTCTCTTGAATCCGCCTGGCGTCTGGCCTTTTCCTGACCTTGACCAGGCCACTACACTGGTGACCTCGCGTCGTTCATCACGCATTGTGATGGATAATAACGCTGTTGCGCTGAAACTCCGAACTCTGTGGACCGAAGAACCCGAAACCTGGTTCCAGCAGGCAGAGGCACAGTTTGCTGTGAGAGGTATCACACAGGATGAGACTAAGTACTATTACGTGGTTGGCTCGCTTGACCAACTAACTGCGAGGCGAGTTAAGCCTTTCCTCAGGGCCCCCCGGTAACAAATAAATATACTGGCCTTAAAGAATTTCTCAACAGGAGGTTTGGCCTGGGTGACGCTGAGCGGGCAGCTCGCATTTTCAGAATGGACGGCCTGGGCGACCTCCGGCCGTCTGCCCTCCTGGAAGACATGCTCACCCTAATGGGGGACCATGAGCCGTGCTTTCTGTTTAAATATGCCTACCTGCAGCAGCTGCCTCCCAACATTCGCCTGCAGCTCACCAGTGATCCATTTACCGACATGCAGGCGCTGGGTGAACATGCCGATGAGCTGTGGAATTCTCACCATCACAACCTGGAAACAGTGGATGTCCTTCCCGAGGCGTTTGGAGACTCAGAGCAGGTCGGGACCGTTATCCACCGCGTCTCCGCTGCTCCCGGTCGGCCCACGCGGCAAAATCCGGCGAACATTGCGCATTCCACAGCAGGCACGTCCTTCCAGCATGGCCAGCCTGCAGTTCGAACCAATGGCAGCAGAGGTCGCTGGCGCTCAAACCAGCCTAATTCGCCTGCAGTTCTTCCAGACGCCAGCAAAGTTGGTTGGTGCTATTACCATCGCCGCTGGGGAGCTGCAGCCAGGCTTTGTCGCCCACCCTGTTCGTTCTCGGGAAACTAAAGGGCCGGCCGGTGATTCCTTTGGCGGCCGGCACAATTCATCGCATTTTCGCTTGGGATCGCCACAGTGGGGGACGTTTCCTCGTCGACACTGGTGCGAAAGTGAGTGTTCTGCCTCCCTCCATTGCCGACATCCGTGCGGGCAAACAAGGCCCCCTCCTCACCGCGGCGAACCGGAGTGCTATTCGCACCTATGGGTTTCGCACCATCCCCCTCAACTCGTTTTCGTGGAGGTTCATCATTGCAGGCGTTTCCCAGCCGCTGCTGGGCGCCGACTTCCTTCGAGCCCATTCACTGCTCGTGGATGTCAAGCGGCGGCGCCTGATGCACTCTGTCACGCTGGAGCCAGTCTTCCTCTGTACTGGTAATCATGTAGCACGACCTGATGGCCCCCCGTCATCCGTGGATGTGACTTTCGCGCGCATCCTGGCAGATTTTCCCGGCATTCTCGAACCCCACTTCCGCTCCTCCACCCCCAAGCACGGGGTGGAGCACCATATCCCTACTACTGGTCCATCTGTGCACGCCCGGGCACGTCGTCTCGCCCCAGACAAGCTCTGTCCAGCTCGTGAGGAGTTTCGCCAGATGGAGGCGATGGGCATCGTGCGTCCCTCCGATAGCCCATGGGCCTCACTGCTCCACATGGTCTCTAAGAAAAACGGGGGCTGGCGCCCGTGTGGGGATTACCGTCGCTTGAATGATGCGACCGTCGACGACAGGTATCCGGTCCCGCACATTCAGGACTTCAATGCCCATCTGGCCGGAGCATCCGTATTCTCCAAGGTGGACCTCGTGCGAGGGTACAATCAAATTTCGGTCCGCTCCGACGATATCCCGAAGACGGCCATTATTACACCATTTGGTCTATTCGAATTTGTGCGGATGCCGTTTGGGTTGAAGAATGCCGCAAGGCCTTTCAGCGGCTTATGGACTGCGTGTGCCGCGGATTGGACTTTGTTTTTGTGTACCTGGACGACATTCTGGTGGCCACTCGCTCGCGACAGGAGCACTGCATCCACCTCCGTCAACTGTGTCAGCGCCTCAGCGATTTCGGTTTGGCTATCAACGCGCCCAAGTGCCATTTTGGGGTGACGGCTATCGACTTCCTCAGCCACCGCGTGACTGCACAAGGGGTGGTGCCTCTGCCGACCAGGGTGGACGCAATCCGCAGGTTCCCCCGTCCGACCACAGTTAGGGGCCTGCAGGAATTCGTGGGGATGGTCACCTTCTATCACCGCTTCCTGCCGTCAGTGGCTGCGATCATGCGACCGCTTTTCCACCTGATTGCTGGTCATCGCAGGGAGGTTGATTGGTCCGTGGAAGCAACAGCGGCATTCGAGAGGGCTAAGCAGGCACTGGCTGAGGCCACAATGCTCGTCCACCCACGAGAGGACGCCATGACCGCCTTGACGGTGGACGCTTCTGAGGTTGCGGTTGGGCAGTGTTAGAGCAGCTCGTTGAGGGTTGCTGGCGGCCACTTGCCTTCTTCAGCAGGCATCTCAGTGGTCCTCAGCGTCGTTACGGCGCCTTCGACCGTGAGCTCCTTGCCCTGTATCTCGCCGTATGTCATTTCCGCTATTTTCTGGAGGGGAGGCCATTTACTGCATTCACGGACCACAAGCCGCTAACCTTCGTCTTCGCCAAGGTCTGCCCGGCAGCAGAGGCAGTTGGCGTATGTGTCCGAGTACACCACCTCCATCCGGCTCGTTGAGGGCAAATTCAACAGGGTGGCCGATGCCTTATCAAGACCTGCAGTCCACACGGTTCTCCAAGTCAGTGAGGGGATCAATTATTCCACCCTGGCAGCCGCTCAGCTTGTCGACGAAGAGATGGCCGCCTATCGTACGGCGGTTTCGGGCCGGCAGTTGGGAGGACGTGGTCTGTGGTCCTGGGGGTACCACGCTGCTGGGCGATGTCTCCTCTGGAGTTCCGCGACCCATCGTCCCCATCGCCTGGCGGCGCAGGGTGTTTGAGGTGCTCCATGGACTTGCGCATCCCTCCGTCAGGGCGACAACGGCCCTGGTAGCCTCCCACTTTATGTGGCATGGGCTGCGGAAGGAGGTTGGACATTGGGCGCGCACTTGCATCCCGTGCCAGACCGCCAAGTAAGTAAGTAAGTAAGTAAGTTTTATTTATATAGCACGTTTTAAGTCAACTCGCATTGACACCAAAGTGCTTTACATAAATTAAATAATAATTTTCCATACAAACAATTGAAAAAGGTTAAAAAAAAAAAGAATAAAATGGACACATTATAGAGTTCAACACAAACGGCCCCCCACAGCAGAATCAAAAATTTCCACTGTGGGGAAAGGCACCAGAAAGTTAAGTCCTCTTCCTCTGTGAAACACCCGAGGTCGGGGCCCATTTGTGGCCTTGCAGCCAGTCCGATGATTTTCAGGGCCCTCTTGCCGTGAAGATGGAACTTCGGCGTCGAATGAAACATTCCTCAGCGGCTTGGAAAAGTCTGGAGCGGCTGCCTCCTCCCCGGAGACCGGGGCACTCGTAGCCCTCTGGACGCGCCGGTTGGAGCACCGACCCCGGCGAACTCGATCCCTGGCTCTGCAGCGCTCCAAATCCAGCGCCGCCCGCGGCCGGATGCCCGCAGCCCCAGCTCCGCGATGTTGGGATCGACGGCCACGGCGCTCCGGAGCTTACCGCACGGCGACCTGGTAAGGCATCACCTGCTCCCTGCTGGTATCCCAGCGCTGCACCGCCGCCGCCGAAGCTGTAGTCCCGGCCGGTCCCGACAGGAAACGCCGCTCCATTTTCGATGGTAGGCCGCGAGGACGGGGCGAAGCAGCAGCTTGGAGGGATGCTGCCTCTCCGACCAGGTAGGGGACTAAGAAATAAAGTTTCCCCCTTCCCCACCCCCATCCCCCACATAGAAGACCTCCACTAACATTTTTTAACAGGACAAAATAAAATATTTTTTTTAAAAAAAGGTGTAGAGACGGACGGCGGGCAGGCTGCCATACACAGATGGCGCCCACTCCCGCACATCCGCCATCTTGTGTGCAAGATGCAACCACACGTGCACGCGCCATTGCAGGAGTTCCCCATTCCTCAGAAACGTTTCGACCACATCCACGTGGATATCGTGGGGCCGCTGCCATCGTCCCAGGGCATGACGTATCTATTCGCCGTTGTGGAACGCTTCACGCGGTGGCCTGAAGCCATTCCGCTACAGAATTCTGCAACAACCACCTGTGCTCGAGCATTGTTGGCGCACACTGGATCGCCCGGTTCGGTGTTCCACTGCACATAACTTCCGACCGGGGTCCTCAGTTCACGTCAGAGCTGTGGTCGGCCATGGCACGCCTCCTGGGTGTTCGTCTGCACCACACAACGGCGTACCACCCGCAGTCGAACGGCCTAGTGGAGCGGTTTCACCGACAGCTTAAGGGTGCCCTGAGGGCGCGGCTCACTGACCCAGACTGGGTAGATGCTCTACCGTGGGTTTTGCTGGGGATACGCACCGCACCCAAGGAGGACTTGGCCTCCTCCTCCTCCGCCGTGTTGGTGTATGGGTCTCCGTTAACGGTGCCTGGGGAGTTCATCCCGCCGGCACGTGGCCAGGTGGAGCAACCTTCGGGACGCTCTGCAACGTCTTCGGCAGACGGTGGGCAAGCTGGCGCCGGTGCCCACGTCTCGTCATGGGTCCTTCCGTCCGCACGTTCCCTCTGCTCTGGAGGACTGCCAGTTTGTTTTTCTGTGCAGGGATGCACATCGGACACCTCTACAGCGGCCGTACGAAGGTCCCTTCCAGGTCTTGGAACATGGCTCGTCGACTTTCTTCCTGGACATGGGGGGTCGGCGTGAGACTGTTTCAGTTGCGCGGTTGAAGCCAGCACATATTGATATTGATCGGCCGGCGCCGGTAGCGCGGCCCCGTAAGCGAGGGCGGCCTATGTCTAGGGTACCTCCTCCTCTGGCTACTTCGTCCCCCGCACTTGTTGATCAGTCGCCTGTTCCGGGGCCGAGCATTGTGTGTACCCGGGCTGGCCGCGGTGTACGCCCTCCTGTCCGTTTCGTACCTCGGATACTTGGGGGCAGGTCCTGTGGCGGTCCCTGGGGGGTAGGCCACTCCTTGGATCATCCCCCTCGCCGATTGAGGGGCAGGGGCGTTGGTCTGCCACGGGGTTTCCCGACGACGCTGTCAGGGGTTCTCTCGAGGGTGTTGTCGTGTGTACTCTGACAGTTGGAATAAAAAGCTTCTCTTGAATCCGCCTGGCGTCTGGCCTTTTCCTGACCTTGACCAGGCCACTACAATGTCATAATTTATAATTGACTCCAGCTTCTTCCCCACCATCGATGTCAGGCTAACTGGTCTATAATTCCCTGTTTTCTCTCTCCCTCCTTTTGTCAAAAGTGGGATAACATTAGCTACCCTCCAATCCACAGGAACTGATCCTGAATCTATAGAACATTTGAAAATGATCACCAATGCGTCCACGGTTTCCAGAGCCACTTACTTAAGTACCATGGGATGCAGACCATCAGGCCCTGGGGATTTATCAGCCTTCAGTCCCATCAGTCTACCCAACAGCATTTCCTGCCCAATGTGAATGTTCTTAATTTCATCCATCACCCTACGTCCTCTGGCCACCAGTACATCTGGGAGATTGTTTGTGCCTTCCTTAGTGAAGACATAGCCAAAGTACTATGTTCAACTCGTCTGCCAATACCTTGTTCTCCAGTATAAATTCACCTGTTTCTGTCTTCAAGGGACCCACAGTTGTCTTAACTAATGTTTTCCTCCTCACATACCGAAAGAAGCTTTTACTATCCTCCTATATATTCCTGGCGAGCTTACCTTCGTACTTCATCTTTTCTCCCCGTATTGCCTTTTTAGTTATCTTCTGTTGCTCTTTAAACATTATCCTATACTCTTGCTTCCCGCTCATCTTTGCTACATTGTACTTCTTCTCTTTTATATTTATACTGTCCTTGACTTACTTTGTCAGCCACGGTCACCTCTTATTCCCCTCAGATTCTTTCTTCCTCTCTGGAATGCACTGATCCTTCTGAATTGTTCCCAGAAATACCTGCCATTGTTGTTCCACTGTCATCCCTGCTAGGGTCTCTTTCCAGTCTACTTTGGCCAGCTTGTCCCTCTTGCCTCCATGGCTCCCTTTGCTCAACTGTAATACTGACACTTCCGATTTTCCGTTCTCCCTCTCAAATTGTAGATTAAAACTTATCATATTACGGTCACTGTCTCCTAATGGCTCATTTACCTTGTGTTCCCCAATCAAATCCGGTTCATTACACAACACTAAATCCAGAATTGCCTTCTCCCAGGTAGGCTCTAGTACAAGCTGCTCTAAGAATCCGTCTCGGAGGTACTCCACAAAATCCCTTTCTTGGAGTTCAGTATGAACCCGATTTTCCCTGTCTACCTGCATGTTAAAATCACCCATGACTTTGGGTGAACTGGGGATGGGGACTGGACATTGCTTTTGTGTGTGTGTAAGTTAATATGTTAGTCTGTGTCCAAGATGGCTGGCGGAAGGGAGAGTGGACGCTGGCGTGCTTTAGCTGCCGCTGCTCTCTCTTCACATTGTGTTTTTTGATGTTTTTGTCTTTGGAGCGATTTCTGTCTTTAACTTGTGTATTGGTGATGTCCTTATTATTTATTTTACTCCGTCTATATCTTTTTTTCTCTACTGTTAATTTCTCTAAGGTGTCCTTGAGACTTTGAAAGGCACCCGAAAATAAAATGTATTATTATTATTATAACCACCGTAGCATTACCTTTGCTCCATGCCAATTTTAACACTTGATTCAACTTGCACCCTATATCCAGCTTACTGTTTGGGGGCCTGTAGATAACTCCCATCAGGGACATTTTACCCTTACAATTCCTCAGTTATATCCATACTGATTCTACATCTCCTGATTCTATGTCACCCCTCGCAAGCGACTGAATTTCATTCCTCACCAACAGAGTTCCCCACCCCCTCTGCCCACCTGTATGTCTTTTCGATAGGATGTATACCCCTGAATATTCAGTTCCCTGCTCTGTACCTCCTGCAGCTATGCCTCTGTAATTCCCACTTGCCAATTTCTAATTGAGCCTCAAAACTCGTCTTTCTTATACTTCACGCATTCATATTCAACAATTTAACTTTGGTATTCACCTCCCCTCTCACACCGGTCACTATTAGCCCTGACAATACTCTCTTAACCCTTCTCAAACTTTCCTTCCCATTAATTTGGGAGTCTTTTGTGACTTTTCCTGTACTCACTTCCCCTTGAACTCCATCCTTATACTCCAAATTTGTCTATAAATCTAAATTAAAGGATTCTTGCTCCCTCTACCAGCCCCCCAGCCACACATTCAGATCCCCTATCTCCCTGTTCCTGCCCTCACCAGCATGAGGTACAGGAAACAATCCAGTGATAACCACCCTAGAAGTCCTGCTTTTCAACCTTCTTCCTAACTCACTAAACTCATGTTGCAGAGCCTCCTTCCTCTTCCAGGCATCGTTTGTGCCCACATGCACAACTAAATCCGGCTGCTCACCTTCCCTCTCGAGGATGTTCTGAAGTCGGTCTGTGACATCTTGGACCCTTGCACCAGGGAAGCAACAGACCATCCTCTAGTCTCGCCTGCCACCACAGAATCTCCAGTCCACACCTCGAACAATGGGATCACCCACCACTATGGCTCTGCCCAACATCGCTCTCGCCAGTCAAGTCTCACCGCTGGGATTGGAGCCATCGACCTGTCCGCCGCTCGGTCTGGAAACGTCGTTTGCCCTAACATCTCCCAAGAGGGGCATCTCATTTTCCCGGATGGCCCCGAGGTCATCCAGCTGCTTCTGCAGTTCCCCAACACATTCAATTCAGGAGCTGCACCTGGACACAATTTCTGCAGGTGTAGTTTCCAGAAGCTCCAGCGGTGTCATTGCCTTCCCACATCCTGCAGGAAACACACTGCACCAACATGCCGGCCATTTCTTCAGTAGACAAAAATCACAAACTTCAATCGTGTAGCCTCCTTATCTCGCCTCCTCGCCAAAGACTCACACTTCACCTCCCAAGGAACGTCACCATGGCCGCTCCGCCCAGCTTGAACCTTGTGCCTTTGCCCCTCTTTTTAAACCTTCTTTCCCTTTGACTCACTTACTTCCAGCCAATATTAGCACTCGCTGCTTCTCTCCTCTCTCCGGCGGTCGGAGCTCAGTCAATCGGAGAAAAGACTGCAGTGTGATTGCCAGACAATTTCAGTGCAAACAAGAACAGAGGCAAATGTTCTCATAATATCGTTTCCATCAATTTATATCGACACATGTCCCCATAAATCGTATGCGGTGCGGATTTACTGATCCGCTACCGAAACTGAAGGAATTCAGCTCTGCCCGAGGCTGGATATTAGTCACTGTTTTCGGAGAGAAACCTTGAGTCGATGTTAGTGTTGCTGCATAAATTGTTCTGTAGGTGAGAGGGAAACGGAGTTGGTTTCGAGGAGGATTTCTTACTGTAGGCCGCTGCCAATGTTCTGAGGAATATCTGCCTAAATGTAACTTCCCGCATCAGCCAACCGCTGTTTCATGTTTAGTTGCTGGATTGAAGCCGGAAGTGGCGGCGCTGTTAACAGCTGCGGCTCGCCTGCAGTCCGTCTGTCTTTACTTTTTTCTGTTGTTTTTTTTGTCTTGTTTTGGTTAAGTTTTACTTTGTTGTGTTGTGTTAGAGGGGGGGGGGGGGGTGGGGAGGGTGAAACATGTTCTCTGTCTCTTCCTTCGGGGGAATGCGACTTTTTCGTGTCGTATCCCCCCCTTCTCTGCCTCCGTCTGCGCTGAGGCCTAATGGCGGAGCTGCCGGCCTCCAACCTGCGACCGACCCCGAGGCTCCGGAGGCAGAGCCAGCCAGGACTCACCAACGAGAGGCTGGCTGTCTTCGGGGCTAAGGCAGCGGTGGCCCGACTTGCTGGTGCGGCGTTCTGGCTTTCGGTGGCGGCCTGGAGCTGATGCAGTGGGGCTCGGAGCCAAGACATCCAAGAGCAAGAAACCGACGGCCAAGAAAACCCCGACCAAGACATTACCGGCAAAAAAATCTACCCCCAAGAAACCAGCGATCAAGAAAGTTGGGGCCAAGAAACCAGTGGTCAAGAAAGTTTCCACTAAGAAAGTTGGGGTCAAGAAAGCAGCGGCAAAGAAAGCATCGCCCAAGAAGGCTGCGCCGAAAACCCCCCAAAAGGCAGCAAATAAGCCGGTAAAACGCCAGGTGAAGGCGAAATCCAAGAAGGCAGCGAGCAAAAAGTGAAATAAAAAGCACTGTCTGTAAAGACCAGAACCCAACGGCTCTTTTAAGAGCCACCCACGTCTATCAGGAAAGAGCTGATCTAAACTCAAGCGATCCCGGGACCAGGCTCAGTGCGAGGCAGAAATCATTGCAATTAACCCGGGACTCATCCTCCTAACTCACTGTCCCTCTCTTCCCACCCCCCTCTCTCTGTATATGATTAGGGTTGCGGTCACCGACACTGAGCACGCCAAGCGTAACTGCCGTGGATGTGAAGATACGCTCTGAAGATAGTCACAAAAAGCTAAACTCAGCAGGTCAGGCGGCATCTCTGGACAGATGGAATGGGTGACGTTTCGGGTCGAGACCCTTCTTCAGACGCTCTTGTAAGGCTCTTAGAGCCAACCACAGAGAGAGCAGTGACGGAATGAAAGTGGATACAGATTGCGATGTGCTTTAATAAAACCTTTCGTTCAACCACTGAACACAAAAGTGTTTAGCTTGTTCATTAGAGATGCAAAGAATATCGACAGCCGACAGTAAATGATCATACACAGGGCGATGTCAGCTTCCCTTTTACCGATGTACCTCGTGATTAATGCAACAACAGGAGGGTCGACTCCAAACCGTTCCCCGGGTAACAGTCGTTTATTTCCAGTCACGGGCAGAGACAAATTCCCTCTGCACCGGGATCCGGTCTGTAAATCTGCGCCGCATATTCGGTCAATTATTTAAGGGAGAAGTTGAAGTGAATTTGATATCATGTAGGTATGTTGCAAAGCCTACCTGAAGCGTCTTTGAAAATCTGCCGTTGCGGGTGTGCGCGATTTTGGCGCCGTTTAGAGGGGGCGGGTTTAAAACGCGATTTTCTCTAGGCTGTTCAAATCGAAGATGTTCAGCCTAGTTAATTATTAACGAAAAATCGCTGGAAGACCCCGTCGCAAAAGCTATTATTAGGTTTAAAGGCCTCGTATAATAGTTATAGTAGTTTAAAAATCAATCTCTAAACCCGCGACAGCCAGCAACCGCAGGGTCTCATAAAGCAAATAGCAGAAGTTAGGTTGTATATTTTTACATTAAAAAGGGCTTCTAAAGATCCCTTTATACAAAATTTAATATTGCGAGTAGCTCATTTTGGGCAAATTATATCGCGCAGTATTTTTCTGGGCATTTGGGGGCACAAATCTACCGCAATGTGAACTTTCTAAACCAGCGCGTTCGACAGGGACCCACTGGAAAGCTGATTTAAATGGGCATTTATTTACAGCAATTAAACACTAAATTCCTTCCATTTGGTCTATAAATTAATGTAAATGAGATTTAAAAATCATGTTTTATTGTGAATTATTTGTGAATATTATTTGGACATTTAGGCTATTTAAAAATGTTAATAATTTATTAAGAAATGGATAGATGTTTAGATCTAGTATTGAAGTCTGAAATTAGCTACAATTAGGTAACTAACTAATTATATGCTTTAATTTCAGGTCATCCAAGTAAGATTATTTTATATTTGTTTCAGAATGCTTCAATCTATGATAACTGAAAATTTCATTCAGTTCTCTTAATTTTTAAGAAAGTTATGGGCTTTTGACTGTTCACGATCACAACTTTTTTGTTATGTCCATAGAAAATCAATAGGGAACAAGATGCTCATTTCCGAGTATGAAAATGGCCATAACTTTTTAAATACTTGAGATATGAAAGTGAATTAGGTGTCAAATTAAACTTATTTTTATGCTTTATCTGATGGGATAAATTACAGACTTGATTTTTAAAATCTCAAAATTTTGTAACATTGCTATATCATGTTGACAGAATCTGAATGAATTCAGAATTATAAGACAAAAGACTGGTCTCGTTTACCGGCTGCTACGAAATTGGCGGGCAATTTGAAAATGTATCCTCAACCAATAACACTCATAGAATGTGTGCTCTCTGGTTGGCTGAGCTTCCCTCACCCCACCCGCAGGTCACAAATCTCTGTATCGCCTCCCCTCCTCCCTCCCCTCTCTCGCCTCAGAACTTCTGAAACAGCCGCCTGGTGCTGACAGACATGCAGCCACTCGCAGGGATGGGACACCGCCACCCGCTGGTGCCGACCTGTAGGGGGTATGGCTGCCTAGCCTGCAGCTGTCTGTTTTTCATCTCTTTTTTCTTATTTTTAGTTAGTTTAGTATTTTGTTTTTAGGAGTTCCAGCTTTTTTATGGGTGGGGGAGGGGGAAACTAATTTCAGGTTCCCTACCTGGTCGGAGATGCAGTTTTTCACCGGGCTGCACTTGCGACCCGTCCTCGCGGCCTACCAGCGGGCCTGGAGCGGCTTTTCCTGAGGGGACCGCCCAGAGCATCGGCATCGGTGGCGGCGGAGTGCGGGTCTGAGGACGGCGGCGGCGGCACCGGCGGCGGCGGAGCTGCGGGTCTGAGGACGGCGGTGCAGCGCTGGAGCGCCATTGCGGGGCGGGCGGTGCCTTGCCTGGGTCGCCGCGCTGGAGCGCCATTGCGGGGCGGGCGGTGCCTTGCCTGGGTCGCCGCGCTGGAACTCCGGTGAGCTGGGTCCGGTGTGGAGCTGCGGGTCGTAGCCTGGGATCTCTCGACGAGATTGCCAGTTGAGCTCCATTCGGCGCGGCCTTGTCGGCTCCGGAAGCCACGGTCTCGAGTAAGGAGGCGGCCGTTCCAGGGTTCCCAAGCCGCTGAGAGGACTCTCCCGACGCCGGAACAACATCACCCGGCGAGAACGGCCTGGTACATCGGGCCTCCGTAGAGGCAACTGTGGAGGCCTCAATAGGCCCGACTATGGGTGAACTGGGGTTGGGGACTGGAATTTGTGCCTTCCCTCATAATGGGAACCATTGTGGGGGGATGTTTTTATGTTAAAGCTATCTATTATTGTCATGTTTGTATTCTTTTTTTATGTGCTGCAGTGCTGCATAAATTTGAACTTTGAACTTTGCTCCATCCATTCTGTAGATGGTTTATGCATGCAACCTATAATGTAGCTACCTCAACACCACTAACCACGCCCAGCCATATCAGTATAACTGTGATATCCTCCCCTTGTTCCCCCCTGTTTGTTCCAGTACGCCTGAAGACTAGATGCAGTCAGTACTGGGACGTGTGTAACATGTAACATGTGTGTAACATGTAACAAGCGCCTTGAGTATTTAAGCGCCTTGAGTATTAGAAAGGCGCTATATATATCCCATCCATTATTATTATTATTATTATGTGCCTTAATTAAAAACTCAGTAAAAGTTACAGTGTGTCAGACGCCACACCTTTACATGGTGTCAGCAAGTTAAATGCGCGCCTCCTGTTTATCGGGTTTTATTTGTCCCTAGTCCAACTAGTGTTTAATTCCCTATTCATCATGGCATTCTCATGCCGAAAGCCCTCTCCCCTTGTCTTTGACGCTGACATTGCGGAACGCTGGGCTATTTTCGTGATGGACTACAACCACTTCATCAACATCGTGCACCGAAATTACCCTGATGCGGTCAAAGCCTCACTCCTGCTGAACCTTGCCGGTCCCGATGCTCTGAAATGAGCCCAGGCTTTCAACTATAATCCAGCGGTCCTGGATGACCAGGTCGTCGAGCCGGCGGTATCTGCAAATTACCCGGTATGTCTCTTACGCAAATTTGCGGAGATTTGTGACTTGCCCTCCAACCGGATATTGGAGCGGGCTAGATTTTTCACACGGAAACAGCAACCTGATGAGCCTGTTGAATGTTTTATCGCCGACCTGCGCTACCCTGCTCAGCGGTGCCGTTTCGAGACCATGCGTGATCAGCTCACCAGAGATATCCTTGTCACCGGCATGCTAGATCAGAAGCTACGTGCAGATCTGCTGCAAAGACCAGACCTCACCCTGACTCAGGCAATGCATGCATGCCGCATAGCTGAAGTAGTTGCCCCGCCACATGGGCAGAGGGGATCTGACAATCGGGCTATTAATTAAGAGGCTGTGGGCCGGCCGTTCACCAACGCTACAAAAGCGGGTCCCAGAGCCGGCTCCGTTCGGTCCCAGTATTTCACACCAAAGATCTTAGAGCGGAGCAAGATGGGTTACTCTCACGCAAACGCGTAGAACGCTCATGGGCGGATTCATGGGTGAGTATAGGAACCATTTTAGCAACCAGCCCCCGCCATCTTGCTTCCGGCCAAAAATCGGATCGTTGTTTCTGCCTCCGCTCCCGTATCTTCGCTTTGGTCTTTGACTTGGGTGGGGAGAGGGTGCGCGGTCCGGGGCAGCGGGGAGAAGGTGTGTGAGGCCCGGGGCAGCGGGGAGAAGGAGTGTGCGGCCCGGGGCAGCGGGGAGAGGGAGTGTGCGGCCCGGGGCAGCGGGGAGAGGGAGTGTGCGGCCCGGGGCAGCGGGGAGAGGGGGTGCGCGGCCCGGGGCAGCGGGGAGAGGGAGTGAGCGGCCCGGGGCAGCGGGGAGAGGGAGTGTGCGGCCCGGGGAGAGGGGGTGTGCGGCCCGGGGCAGCGGGGAGAGGGAGTGAGCGGCCCGGGGAGAGGGGGTGTGCGGCCCGGGGCAGCGGGGAGAGGGAGTGTGCAGCCCGGGGAGAGGGGGTGTGCGGCCCGGGGCAGCGGGGAGAGGGAGTGAGCGGCCCGGGGCAGCGGGGAGAGGGAGTGTGCGGCCCGGGGAGAGGGGGTGTGCGGCCCGGGACAGCGGGGAGAGGGGCATAGGAGTGGGGGGAGACATTGTAGTGTGCGGGGAGGCGAGGGAGTGCCGGGGGGGGGGGGGGGGGGGGGGGAGGGGGTGTTGAGGGGTGGGGATAGGGCCTAGTGTGTGTGAAGTTGCGGGGAGGTTTACAATGTTTCTTATTTAATGTCCCTTGTCTAGTCTGAAATAAAGTTCATCATTGGATATCAAGATCAGAAGAAATATAATTGTGTGTGTTATATGATTATATACATTTATATCACATTCATGTATGTGTGTTTATAAACATTTTATTCTTTAACAAGAATTAACAGAATTATGAACTAACAGAATTATGAATCTAACCCTATATCACACACAAACACTATTCCCCCGCAATGTTAATTACCCTGCGAGTCGGGTCGGGTAGGTTCCGGTTACTACAAAATAAACTCAAACACTGCTTGTGAGCCATTTAAAAAGAAATTATTTAAAAAACATCAAAAAAGACAATTACCAGAGTCAAATTTTATTCTTGACAAGAAGTATGAACTGACAGAATTATGAATCTAACCCTATATCACAGACACAAACTGTTGCCCCACAATACTGATTACACTGCGAGTCGGGTCGGGTCAGGTAGGCCCCGGTTACTAAAATGGGCGGGGGAAATGCCCAGGATCCCCTCCGTAGCGTACTACAAGTCAGCCCATTGTATTTCGCAGGAGTGGCCTATCTTGCTCCGCTCTAAGATCTTTGTTTCACACGGTGCTCCCACTGTTGAAGGAGAATGGCCCGGACTAAGCAGACAGCGCGTAAATCGACCGGTGGGAAAGCTCCTCGCAAACAGCTGGCGACCAAAGCGGCGCGGAAGAGCGCTTCAGCCACGGGCAGAGTGAAGAAGCCTCATCGCTACAGGCCCGGCACCGTGGCTCTGAGGGAGATCCGGCGCTACCAGAAATCCATCGAGTTGCTCATCCGCAAACTGCCCTTCCAGCGCCTGGTGCGGGAGATCGCTCAGGACTTCAAGACAGACCTGCGCTTCCAGAGCTCGGCCGTCATGGCCCTGCAGGAGGCCAGCGAGGCTTACCTGGTGGGGCTCTTTGAGGACACCAACCTGTGCGCAATCCACGCCAAGCGAGTCACCATCATGCCCAAAGACATCCAGCTGGCCCGCCGCTTCCGCGGGGAGCGCGCCTAAACTCCACCTCTCCACCAACAACAAACGGCTCTTTTAAGAGCCACTAATCCGGCAGAAGAAAGAGCTGTGGCTTTCTAATGTCCTTTTACATCAATGTTCTCTTCTTTCTGCGGGCTTTTATCTGAATTGATGCCGCAGAGACTGCTGTTGAGTGGAGTCTGACTTCAGTCATTCAAGTGTAACTGGTTTCGTTGTAAATGCCAACACGGCTCATAATGGTGTGTACACGACCAGCCCCTGTTCGCTCTGCGCCCCCTTTTCTCACGCGCTCCGGGTTCAAGGACAACAAACGCCTTTATTACGCACTTTCCACGCGCGCACCTCAGTCGCTTATCAGTCCTTCCACAGACACTGTGTTACACCATCTCCATCAAAGATCCTATAGCGGAACAAGCTGGGTTACTCTCACGCAAACGCGTAGTACGGTCATGGGCAGATTCATGGGTGATTATAGGACCCATTTTAGCAACCAGCCTCTGCCATCTTGCTTCCGGCCAAAGATCGGATCTTTGCTTCCGCCTCCGCTCCCGTATCTTCGCTTTGATCTTTGACTTGGGCGGGGAGAGGGAGTGTGCGGCCCGGGGAGAGGGGCATAAGGGGGCAGACATTGTAGTGTGGGGGGAGGCGAGGGAGTGCCGGTGGGGGTGTGAAGTTGCGGGGAGGTTTACAATGTTTCTTATTTAATGTCCCTTGTCTAGTCTGAAATAAAGTTCATCATTGGATATAAAAATCAGAAGAAATATAATTGTGTGTGTTATATGATTATATACATTTATATCACATTCATGTATGTGTGTTCATAAACATTTTATTCTTTAACAAGAATTAACAGAAGTATGAACTAACATAATTATGAATCTAACCCTATATCACGCACAAAAACTGTTCCCCCGCAATGTTAATTAACCTGCGAGTCGCGTCGGGTAGGTTCCGGTTACTACAAAATCAACTCAAACACTGCTTGTGAGCCATTTAAAAAGAAACGATTTAAAAAACATTAAAAAAGACAATTACCAGAGTCAAATTTTATTCTTGACAAGAATTAACAGAAGTATGAACTGACAGAATTATGAATCTAACCCTATATCACACACACAAACTGTTGCCCCGCAACGTAGATTACACCGCGAGTCGGGTCGGGTCGGGTCAGGTAGGCTACTAAAATGGGCGGGAAAAAATGCCCAGGATCCCTTCCGTAGCGTACTACACGTCAGCCCATTGCATTTCGCAGGAATAAGCTATCTTGCTCCGCTAGAAGACCTTTGATCTCCACAGTGATGAGGCCGGTTGGAGGGACAAAGCCGGCGACCACATACTCCTACTCCAAGTAACGACCCACACAGCGCTGACGCTGCTAACGGAAATCCTAACGGATCTGCTCACGCATGGTCACATTGAAAGTGTTGTGTTGATATTTGGACACCGCACTGGTTCGATGTTTCATTTGCAGGCGATAGTTCTCATTCTGTTTAACTTGATCAAATTAGCCGTCCAAACCACGGTATAATCTAGATGCGAGTACATTCCTGCCCACCTCATTGAAACCGAAACTTCACCCTCGCCTTTCTCGTTAGTTTGTTTCAATCTTCATACACTTCTCGCAGTGATCCATCCCTTGAGATTGAATTAACGTAAACAAGATGTTTGTGTGTTTGTTGCTGCTGCTGTTTTAGTTGTGAAGTGACTGACTTTTAGTGACTGCAGTCTGTTGTTTTGACCGTCTGAGTCCGGTTTTTTAATCGAAAAACATTGCTGCGACGGCTCCGAGTCATTAGACAATTGATCGTCAATAGTCTAATGTCCTTTATGCAAAGAGCGATCTCTAACATGTTCTATGAATAGCGTTTGCACCCATGTTAGGAGTTTAAAATGGTAAGAATGCGCTCTTAAGAATCTCTCACGTAATTAATTCACATTGGGTGTGTCTTGTTGGTGGGTTAGGATAGAATAATTGGGATGCGGGTTCCAGTATCGCACACGGATGTGTAAATATTTATTTTTTTTTGCCTGAAAATACATTTTCTTTTTGGGCGGGCTTTTCAAACCTGTTATTTTGGGGCCAGGCGGTTATTTTCCGCGCATCTCCGGTTGTTGTCTGCTCATTGGAGAAAGAGGCAGCTGTACGATTGGCCTATAAGAAATCACCAATGAGATGAAGCACCGCGCCACCAATGGGAAGCGCTCCACCGCATTCATCTAGAAGCTACAAGAAGGGCGAGTGCGGGAGGATTTCCTCATTCTTTGTGCGTAGAAGTTGGTGGAAATGACTGGACGAGGGAAAACCGGCGGCAAAGCCAAGGCTAAGCCTAAGTCACGCTCGTCCCGGACCGGACTGCAGTTCCCGGTGGGTCGTGTTCATCGGCTCCTGAGAAAGGGCAACTATGGTGAGCGGGTGGGTGCCGGAGCCCCTGTCTATCTGGCTGCTGTGCTCGAGTATGTGACGGCTGAAATCCTCGAGCTGGCCGGCAACGCGGCCCGGGACAACAAGAAGAGCCGCATCATCCCCAGACACCTACAACTGGCTGTCCGCAACGACGAGGAGCTCAACAAGCTGCTGGGAGGGGTGACCATCGCTTAAGGCGGGGTGCTGCCCAATATCCAGGCCGTGCTGTTGCCCATGAAAACCAGCGCAGCCTCTGGCACCAAGAGCAAGTAGGTGTAAACTTTATTTCTAGGTCCCTACCTGGTCGGTGTGGCAGCCTTTTCTCCGGGCTTCCCGTCCACCCGTCCTCGTGGCCTACCAGCGGGCTTGGAGCGCCGTTTCCTGGCGGGGACCGCCCGGCACCTCGGCCTCGGCGGCGGCACAGCGTTGAAGCGCTGGAGCGGAGCGGAGTGGAGCGGGCGACGCCTTGCCTGGATCGCCGAGCTGGAGCGGCGCGCTGGACCGCCGAGAGCAACATCTCCGGGCTGCGGGTCTGCGAAGCGGAGAGGCGGCAGTGCGGCGAGGTGGCAGTGCGGAGAGGCGGCGTCGACTTTTTCATCGGGAGCCTGGGAGCTCCAAACCGGCGCGGCCTTGTCGGCTTCGGCAGCCGCGGGCTCCAACCAGGAAGCGGCCGTTCCAGGTGGCCCAGCCGCCGAAAGGACTCTCCCGACGCCGGGGCAAGACCACACGGTGAGAACGGTGAGAGACATCGGGCCTCCGTAGAGGCAATTGCGGTGGCCTCAATAGGCCTGACTTTGGGGTGAACATGGGGTGGGGACTGGACATTGTGCCTTCCCCCACAGTGGTATCCATTGTGGGGGGATAATTTTTTTGTCTAATTTGTAGTCCTGTAGGTCTGTGTCCAAGATGGCTGCCGTGAAGAGAGAGTGGACGCTGGCGCGCTTTGGCTGCCGCTGCTCCCTCTTCACACTGTGTTTTTGATTTTCTGTTTTTGGATTGAAATCTGTTTTTAATTTGTGTCTCTGTGATGTCTTTATTACTTGTTATATTCCGATTATATGTTATTCCGATTACTATGTAAGGTGTCCTTGAGATGTCTGAAAGGCGCCCATTAAATAAAATTTATTATTATTATTATCATTATCTGCGAAACCTCAATCTAACGACCCAAAGGCTCTTTTCAGAGCCACCAAGGGCGGCGGACTGTGCATTTATGTGAACAACTCATGGTGTATGGACGTTGTTTGGATTGGTAGTCACTGCTCTGCTGACCTGGAATACCTGATGATAAAGTGCAGGCCCTTCTATCTGCCCAGGGAATTTACATCGATTGTTATCACGGCAGTCTATGTACCCCCGGACGCTAATGCCAGGATAGCAAAGGAAGAGCTGCAAGCTGCTATCAGCAAATAACTAACTGCACACCCAGAGGGGCTTTTATTGTTGCGGGTGACTTTAACCACTCCAACCTTAAAACTGTACTCCCCAGGTTCCATCAGCATGTCTCCTGTCCAACCAGAGGAGACAACATTCTGGATGCGGCCTACAACAACTTAAAGCCGCGGTCTCCGGTGAGGAAGAGCCGATCCTGGACTGACTCTGGACTCTGGTCCTGTCCACGGGGGGGGGGGGGGGGGGGGGGAGTGGAGGAGGACTGGCCAAATTTTTGTGCCTTCCACCACAGTGATGAATGCTGTGGTGGATGTTTGTGTTGCATTTTGTGTGTTCTTTATTATTGTATCGCTGCTGACAACCCAAGGGGCGGGGCGCTACTCTGTGAGTAACTCGCGGCGCGTTGCTCCCGTATGTTTGTATGTTTCGGCAGCCGCGGGCTCCAACCAGGAAGCGGCCGTTCCAGGTGGCCCAGCCGCCGAAAGGACTCTCCCGACGCCGGGGCAAGACCACCCGGTGAGAACGGTGAGAGACATCGGGCCTCCGTAGAGGCAATTGCGGTGGCCTCAATAGGCCTGACTTTGGGGTGAACATGGGGTGGGGACTGGACATTGTGCCTTCCCCCACAGTGGTATCCATTGTGGGGGGATGATTTTTTTGTCTAATTTGTAGTCCTGTAGGTCTGTGTCCAAGATGGCTGCCGTGAAGGGAGAGTGGACGCTGGCGCGCTTTATTGCGACAGACAATAGTGTTCTGAATCTGAATTTAGTATACACTAATATCACGGAAGCCTACAAAGCCCTCCCCTCCCCCACCTGGGACAGTCTGACCACCTCTCTCTGTTCCTGCTCCCAAAATACACACCTCTCATCAGACGTGTGAAACCAACCATGAGGACAGTGAAGGTTTGGCCTGAGGGGGCTGTCTCTGCACTACAGAACTCAGGCAACCTCTGACTCCCAAGTGGACATTAACACATGCACCTCATCCGTTTTGGACTATATAAAATTCTGCACCGAAAACGTCACTACCCATAAACAAATAAAGACCTTCCCTAATCAGAAGCCGTGGATGAGCAGAGAGGTCAGACTCTTGCTGAAGGCTCGCGATGCCGCTTTTAGATCTGGCGACGCTGAGGAATACAGCTCATCCAGGGCCAACCTGAAAAGGGGAATCAGGAATGCTAAACTCAAATACAAACGGCAGATCGAGGAGCAGTTTCATAACAACTCCGACCCCAGACGCATGTGGCAAGGCATTAAGTCCATTACCGACTACCATAAAGTTAACCCCCCCCCCCCCCCCCAGACAACGCCTCCCTTCCTGACGAGCTGAACCACTTCTATGCTCGTATTGACCGGGACAACAAAATACCAGCCATCAAAACTACCCCACCCCCGAACGAACAACCCCTCAGTCTCTCCACCTCTGCTGTACAAGGCGCACTGAGCAGAGTAAATGAGCACAAAGCTGCCGGCCCCGATGGCATCCCCGGGCGTGTGCTCAGGGCATGTGCTGGACAACTATCCCTGGTCTTCACTGACATTTTCAACCTGTCACTGGCCCAGGGTGTCATCCATACTTGCCTCAAGACCTCAACCATTGTGCCAGTGCCCAAACAGTCAGCTTCAGGGAGTCTCAACGACTTCCGCCCAGTGGCACTCACCCCTGTCATCGCAAAGTGCTTTGAGCGGCTGATTTTGGCTCACCTCAAAGCCAGCCTCCCCCCCACACTGGACCCCCACCAGTTTGCCTACAGGTCTACAGAGGACGCCATATCTGCGGCCCTACACTCTGCGCTGACCGACCTGGACAATAACAACTCCTACATCAGGTTGTTGTTCATCGACTTCAGCTCCGCCTTTAACACTGTCATCCCCGCCAGCTTGATCACCAAACTCAGCGGACTTGGCATCACCACCTCCCTCTGCAATTGGACACTGGATTTCCTCACCAACAGACCACAGTCTGTTAGGATCAACAACCTCACCTCCTCCACTCTAACACTGAACACCGGCGTGCCACAGGGCCGTATGCTCAGCCC
Organism: Amblyraja radiata; assembly: GCF_010909765.2. Taxonomy (NCBI): domain Eukaryota; kingdom Metazoa; phylum Chordata; class Chondrichthyes; order Rajiformes; family Rajidae; genus Amblyraja; species Amblyraja radiata. The sequence goes on from NW_022630510.1 coordinate 28,257, forward strand.
TCTCCTCTACTCCCTCTTCACCCATGACTGCATCCCTAAGTATGGCTCCAACGCCATCATATAATTTGCCGATGACACCACGGTGGTAGGACTGATCAGGGACAACAACTAATCAGCCTATAGGGAGGAGGTCCAGAACCTGGCAGCCTGGTGTGCCAATAATAACCTCGTTTCTCAACTCTAAGAAGACGAAAGAAATAATTGTTGACTTCAGGAAGAACAGAGGGGGCAGACATACCCCCATCCACATAAACGGGACTGAGGTGGAGCGCGTCTCCAACTACAAATTCCTCGGGGTACACATCTCAGAGGATCTGTCCTGGTCCCTCAATACCACCAAATTGATTACATTTACTTTCTGAGGAGGCTCAAGAAAGCTCACCTGTCCCCCCAGATCCTGTCCAACTTTCACCGCTGTACCATCGAAAGCATCCTGACCACCTGCTTCACGGTATGGTAAAGCAGCTGCACCGCAGCTGACAGGAAGGCACTGCAACGGGTGGTGTAAACCGCTCAGCACATCATCGGTGCCCCGCTCCCTGCCATGGATGGCTTCCACCGAAAACGGTGTCTGAGACGGGCCGGGAAATTCATCAAGGACCCCTCTAACGCTAACCATGGACTGTTTGCCCTCCTCCCATCAGGGAGGCGGTACAGGAGCCTCAGGTCTCGCACAAGCAGGCTGAGGAACAGCTTTTTCAACAACACCATTACACTGCTGAACTCGGAGTCCTGACGCTAGCCATCCTTAGACTCTCCCATTTGTATACAGTTATCTGCCTATGTATCAGTTTTATTTCATCCCCAATCCACACATTGTTAACCAGTATTTTTTTTTTTTTTTTTAAACTTTTATGGTATGCCAACCTGGTATTTTTATTTTTACTTCTACTATCTTGCACTATGACTATGACCAGACGCTAAACTGCATTTCGTTGAACCTATACTTATATTTGTGCAATGACAATAAAGTTGAATTGAATTGAATTGAACCTACAGTGTCTATCAAAGGGCTGAGCACCGGCTGGGTATTTCAGTTCAGAGGACCGCTTTGTATAATACTAATAATAATAATAGTAATATATTTTATTGTCATTGCAAGTCAGTGCAACGAGATTTAGTATGCAGCTCCAACCGATGAAAAAGAAAAGTAAAATAAATAAATAAGCTGTGTGTCGTGACCATCCGAGGGAGACAGTCCAGGGGGGGTGGGGGGCACTCAGCAGGGCCGGTTCAGAGCCGCTATAGCTCTTGGAATAAAGCTGTTTCTGAGTCTGGAGGTTCGGGCGTAGAAGGCCTTGTAACGTCTGCCGTAGGGAAGTAGTTCAAACAATCCGTTACAGGGGTGTGATGAGTCTTTATGGATGCTGACGACCTTCCTGAGGCACCGTGTGTGGTAGATGCCCTCCAAGGCTGGTAGCTCTGTCCCAATGATCCTCTGCGCTCTGTGGACGACGCGCTGAAGAGCTCTCCTCTCCGCCTCCGTGCAGCTGAGATACCACACAGAGATGCCATACGTTAATATGCTCTCTGTGGTGCAGCGGTAGAAGGTTGTCAGCAGCTGTTGGGGCAGACCAGTCCTTTTTAATGTCCTCAGGAAGAACAGTCGTTGCTGTGCCTTCTTGACCAGCGCAGCGGTGTTGGTGGACCATGTGAGATCCTCTGAAATGTGAGTGCCCAGAAACTTAAAGCTGGACACTCTCTCCACACTTTCCCCGTAAATGGAGATTGGGGCGTATTCTCCATTGTGGGACCTCCTGAAGTCAATAATCAGCTCCTTGGTCTTGGAGGTGTTTAGTGACAAGTTGTTACGTGCGCACCAGTCCGCCAGGTTCTGCACCTCCGCCCTGTATTTTGTTTCATCACCGTTGGTGATCAGCCCAATCACTGTTGTGTCGTCTGCAAACTTCACGATGGTGTTGGTGTCGAATGCAGGAACACAGTCGTGAGTGAAGAGGGAGTAGAGCATGGGGCTTAGTTCACAGCCCTGTGGTGTGCCGGTGCTCAGGGTGATAGTGGAGGACAGGTGCGGGCCCAGTCTCACTGCCTGCGGTCGCTCCGTCAGAAAGTTCAGGATCCAATCGCATTTCGGCGAGCTGAGGCCTAGCTGGTGGAGTTTGGTGGTGAGCTTCGTGGGGATGACCGTATTGAATGCAGAGCTATAGTCAACGAAGAGCATCCTCACGTACGTGCCCTGTCTGTCCAGGTGAGTCAGGACAGTGTGAAGAGCCAGAGAGATGGCATCCTCTGTTGATCTATTTGCCCTGTATGCAAATTGATGAGAGTCCAGTGAGGCAGGGATGCTGGATTTGATATGGGAGAGGACCAGCCTTTCGAAGCACTTCATTGGGATTGGAGTTAGGGCAACCGGGCGGTAGTCGTTCAGGTTGGTGACTTTGGACGCGCATCCACTCGCGCGTCTTGTTATAAACCACCCGGGCAAACTCTCACTCCCCGTTACGTCCTCATGAATAAAACCATCAGCTACAGCAAACAACGATCCACTACTGTCCGGGTTCCTCCACTGTCCCCCATTCTCATGTTCGCCAATTACATGTTTAGTTCAGAGATACAGCGCAGAAACAGGCCATTCGGCCTGGCGATTCCACGCTGACCAGTGATCCCCGTACACTAACACAAGCCTACACTCACTAAGGTCAATTTACACATTTTACGGAATTAATGTAGGAAGGCACAACATATGCTGGTTTACACCGAAGATAGACACAAAATGCTGGAGTAACTCAACGGGACAGGCAGCATCTCTGGATCGAAGAAACGGGTGACGTTTCAGTTGGAGACATTTCTTCACCCAGTATCATGTTCTCTCCCAACGGGTTCAATGGGGCCCAAGTGGGGAACTGGGGAATTTCAGAAAGGCCGACAGTTCCAGACTATCAAACCGCAGAGAGTTAACATTTAATCTACAGTAATCTATGTTACAACGCCAAGTACTCAATACTCTGACTGATGAAGGCCAAAGTGCCAAAGGCCTTTTTGACCACCTTATCTACCTGCGACTCGACCTTCAAGGAACCATGCATTTGTACTCCTAGATCCCTCTGGTCTACAACACTACCCAGAGGCCTACCATTTACTGTGTAGGTCCTGCCCTTGTTCGACTCCCAAAATGCAACACCTCACACTTCCCTCTGCCAACCTGGCCAATCGATCATCAGCAAACTTGCTAATCTTGCCCTGTATGTTCTCATCCAAATCTTTGATGTAGATGACAAACAGTAACGAGCCCAGCACCGAACCCAGTCCTCATGTCCGGGCGTGCGCTCTTCAACTGCTGCTCAATAGGCTGGAAGAAGCGGCACCACAACAGTGATGTGGATGAGAGACTGAGTGTAATATATCCAAGTACGCTGGTGTTACAGAGCTGGGTGGCAGTGTCAGTGGTGAGAAGATTGCAGAGAGGGTTTGGGGGACAAGGACAGGAGAGGTGAATGTGGCAAATGGAACAGAGTAGGGATAAAATGTAAGGTTGTCCACTCCGAGAGGGAAAATAGTAACGACAAAACTTTTATATTGGAACAGAGTGAGATGTTAAAAGTCCTTGTTAACAAAGTGATGAAAGTTAACATGCAGGCTCAGCAAGTAGTTCAGGAGAAAATTTGTATTTTGCCCTGTGACTAGGATTTGTGATCAGTGTAGAGATATCTCATTGGGATCATGTGGAGCCCTGGTAAGACGGCATCTTGTATGTTATGTCCAGGTCTATCATAGGAAGAATGTATGTGCAATAGAGGGAGTGCAGTGTCTGGTTTGTGGGGTTGGAAATTGAAGGGGTTTGAAGGACAGTTTATCTGAAGATATCTGAATATTTTATGTTTGTACATCCAAGATGGTTGTCAAGTCAAACTGAAATGAAAGAACAGGTGCAGATAAATGCTACATTGAAATCACGAGACAGTGATTAAAGTGGGAGGATCCCCAGCCTGCCGAGTTCTGCCCGGGGGTCAAAAGGGCACACAGCACCAGAAGCCAGTGAAGAAGATACAAGAGAGGTGCGAGCGGCAGAACTTGAACAGTAAATCAAAAGGACTGTCCAAAAAGACTGCCGCGATAGACAGAAAAGGCAAGCAGGACTGATTTTCTACAGACCCGATTGGCAGCCGGTTTTTCACCTGATAAAGACCAAAACTGATATAGACCAAAACTGATAAAGACCAAAACTGGTAAAGACTAAAACTGCTAAAAACTGCTAAAGACTAATCTGCCAAAATAAAAGAAGGAGAAAATAAAAAAGGTGGAAAAGAAGTGTTTGGTCTGAGTGAATCCAGTTCATCATTTCGGGGTAGATAAATCAAATCCCTTTCAAGCGGGGAATCTGCAAAAACATTAGAAGACTTGACAGTGAAAAACCGGTGTGACCAGGAGACTTGACAGTGAAAAACCGGGCGGGGCCAGGAGATCAGGAAACCTGGAAAAGAGACAGTTAAGTCAAGATAAATCATGGCTGATGAAGTTACTGGAAAGTCAGCTGAGCAGCTCAAGCTGAAGAGGACAACAGCAAAACGGGCATTATCTCGTCTTGTTAACAGCATCATTAAGAACCATGAAGAAATGTCTGAAGAGGAGCTCAGGAACAATTTCTGAAGAAGGGTTTCGGCCCGAAACGTCGCCTATTTCCTTCGCTCCATAGATGCTGCTGCACCCGCTGAGTTCCCCCAGCAATTTTGTGTACCTTCAACAAACTCATGCAGGAGGCCGAAAAAGTCATGGAAGCCAATGACGATGTGGAGGCTGGACTCATTGCAGAGCTGGAGGCGGAGCTGGACGCAGATGAAGAAACTGTGTTAACTGAACAGCAAAAAGCCGACCTGGCAAAGACTGCAAAGGAGTGTGAATCGAAACTAAAAGAGGTCAAAGGGCTCATCCAGGACACTCTATGGGCAAACTTTGAAAATGTTGAATTATCCACCTCACTACAGACAGCAGATGGTGCATGTGAACTTGCTGCTGCCACCGCACCATCAAATAGCAACCAAGAAGCATATGAATTCATGCTTAACCACCTGCAGAAACTGGTAGAGACTGCAAAGGAGACGTACAGTCGGTGGAAACGTTGGGTCCCTCTGGATGAGCAAGAGACCTTCCAGAAACACCTAAGAACACTAGAGCTTCTCGTCCCCAAGCTGGTTTCCAGGAAGGCTGACTTCATACAGGCAAGAATAAAGAAGGATGCTGAGGGATTAGCACAAGCGGCGAATGCTTTCAATTATCCTTCACCAGCCATCAGACTGAGACCCACGGCCCTTCCTAAGTTTACTGGAAACAAGCGTGACTTTTATAGATGGAGGAAGGATTGGGAAGCACTGCAAAAGCAAGGTGAACCCACAGGATCAAATGAGGTGAAGAAGGTTCAATTGCTGGACAGTCTGGAGGACAAAATTACAAGAGACCTCCGCCTCACAAGTTATAACACTGGTGATGATATCTTTCGTGTCCTAGAGAACCGGTTTGGAAATCAAACAGCTATTGCTATTGAGATAGTGGAGGGGCTTCAGAGAATCCTACCTGTCAGAGGACATCAGCCACGTAAAATAGTGGAATTAATTCAAGCTGTGGAAAAGGCGCTTAAGGACTTGATCGATCTCGGAGACACAGGCGCTATTAAAAATCCACTGATGACAAAATCAATTGAAACCAAGCTTCCAGAAACCCTCAATAAGGAATGGCTGGTTTATGTAGCTGACAAGAGGAATGCTGTGGCACCAGAGAAACGGTTTTACAGTCTCTTGTCATTTCTCAAAGAGCAGGAGAGCATATACGAACAGCTCGAGCAACTGAGGGACGAGGAGCCGAGTAGAAAGGAAACTCGGACTGAACCAAGACATGCCAGAACCAAGTCTACCAAGTCAGGAAATGACCACACAAGTTGTGTGGTCTGTGGTGACGTAAAGCATAAAAGAAAGCTGTACTTCTGCAAGCAGTTTCGAGGGCTAAAGCTGACAGTGAAAAGAGCTGCAGTAAAGAAGTTGGGAGCATGCAAAAAGTGTCTTGAAGTTCATGATGATGGTTCATACTGCAAACCTGCATATCTGTGTAAAAATCAAATCTGCAAGGATGAACAGACTCCTGAGCATCATTTTTATCTGTGCCCCAATTATGAGATGAGAAAAAGCAGTGTGGATCAGAGAAGGAGTAAATTTGGTCCAGAGGAAGATAAAGGCAAGAAGAAATATACAGTGGACCAAGAGGAGTTTTTCAGCAAACCTCCACCAGAGTTGGCAAAACAATGCCGAGATGTGTTCTCCACCACTGCATCAAGAGCCTTCGACACTGCAAAGCATCAGCCAAGCCTCCTAAAGGAAGGTGGACTGCAAGAGCATCCAGTGATTATGATGCTTCTGGAGGTCGTAGCAAATGCTGGACAAAAGGTTGGGACATTAATTGACATGGCTTCAGATACCAACTACATAACTCACAAGGCTGCGAGTAGACTGAACCTTAGGAGTGAAGACATCACGCTTATCGTCCATGGAGTTGGGGGGATGAAGGTCCACGTAGAGACGATGCGCTACCTTCTAAAGATCCGAGTGAAGACTCCCAAGGGCACACTCAAGTCGCACCAGTTAGTTTGTTATGGATTGGACAGCATTGCAGATGTTCACAAACATGTGACACCACAGCAGCTGCAAAAGTTCTTTCCAGACATCCCACTTGAGGAACTTGTGAGACCAAAAGAGATACATTTGCTCATAAGCCATAGAGAAGGTCAGCTAGCGCCTCAGAGGATTAGAACTGTTGGAGATCTCATTCTGTGGGATGGACCACTGGGAAAGACTGTTGGAGGTTGTCATCCTGAGCTGTTTGAGAAGCTTACCATGTCAGCCCACATGTCCAAAACACACTTCGCAAGATCAATGAGAGCAGCTGCTTTAAAGTATGAGGAGCTCACTGACGCAGTCCCTGAGGAACTTTCACCAAACGGACAGGTCGCCGTCAAAGTCCAGAAGTCTCGCACATCAACCGCCAATCGGGACTTCTTGGATTGGTGGAAGTGGGATAGCATTGGAGCAGCATGCGAGCCAAAGAGCGGGGTTTCCGCTGTGGAAACTGCCAGCCAGGCGGAAAAGAAATGACTCTTGCTGAAGAGAGAGAGCTCGAAGTAGTAAGGGAAGGCCTCAACTACGTAACAGGAGACCGTCACAGTAAAGACCCACATTGGCATTGCTAGCTATCCTTGGTTGGAAGACCCAGTTTCTCTACCAAATAATAAAAGGACAGTGGAAGCCACATTTTTCAGGACGGAGAGGCAGCTATCCAGAGAACCTGAATGGAAAAGTGCCTACACAGCTCAGGTGCACGACATGGTGGACCGAAAGGCTGCAATCAAATTGTCCGAAGACATGATTGCAAACTGGAAGGGACCAGTGTGGTATGTGAGTCACCTTATTGTTCCAAACCCCCACTCTGTTACAACCCCAGTGAGACTAGTGTGGAACAGCAGCCAAAAGTGCAATGGTGTCAGCTTAAATGATTTGCTGATGAAAGGTCCAGACGTCCTCAACCAAATTCGCACCGTACTCCTCAGATTCAGGGGCGGAATTTATGCTGCTCTGGGAGACATAAAGAAGATGTATAACTCAGTCTGGTTGGAGGACAGTGAAGTACACTTACACAGATTCCTCTGGCGAGATTCCGAGGATGAGGAGCTGGGAGTATGCTATCACAAGAGTGAACATCGGAGACAAACCTGCGGGGTGCATTGCACAGTTGGCAATGCGTGAGACTGCTAATCTTCCTTCTTTTACCCACCTCAGCAAGTACTCCAGAAAGACAGCTATGTTGACGACATCCTCACATCTCACAACAGCCTCGACCAGTTGCGAATCATCATAGCAAATGTGGAACGAATCCTAAAAGCTGGTGGGTTTGAGCTCAAGCCTTGGGTTCTGTCTGGCCAAAGAGGGAGGAAGGAGGACAGTGATGCTTTAAAGAAAAGCAAAACAAAAAGCATGATCCTACCAAACCAAATGCATGATGATGATAGCAAGGCACTTGGTCTGGGCTACATTGTTGAAGAGGACATGCTCCACGTTATGGTGGGAATCAATTTCTCCAAGAGAAATAAAAAGATGCGGCTTGGTCAAAGCCTTCTACAAGAGCAAATCAAAACTCAGACGCCAAATCCCCTAACAAGAAGAGAGCTTCTCAGCCAGGTAGCAGGGCTATATGACCCCCATCGGCATAGTGGCTCCTGTTAAGCAAAAGGGAGCGATTCTAGTACGCAGAGTTTTCCAAGAAGCAAAAGAGGGAAGCTGTTCGGTCAGAGACACATGGGACATGGCACTCTCAGATGGACTCAGGGAGGATGCAATTAAGCTCTTTGAAGAGTACGTACAACTTGGAAAAGTCAAGTTCGTCAGGGCACTGACTCCCTCTTGCTCCGCAACTGAACCCTTGGGAATCACCTTTTCTGACGGAAGTGAGCACACCTACGGGGCGGTGATGTACCTGAGATGGGATTCGGACCATGGCCCAATTGTCAGACTTGTGGAATCCAAGGCCAAGTTAACTCCCTTGGACCACAGAGGAGACGCTGTTAAAGCAGAGATGTGCGGAGCAGTGTTCGCCTCACGCTTAAAGAAGTATTTTGAGCTACACAGTCAAATTCAAGTGGAGAAGTGGTATCATCTTGTGGATAGCCAAACAATCCTTGGTGCAATACAGCAAGAAAGCTACGGATTTCAGACATTCTTCGCCAATCGGATTGGAGAGATTCAAACAAGCACCAACATTCAGGACTGGCGGTGGATTCCTGGCCCACAAAACATCGCTGATGTAATCACCAGAGGTGCCAGCCCTCAAGACCTTGATCAGTATTCGGAGTGGCAAAATGGACCGAAGTTCCTGGTGTTGCCTGTGAGTGAGTGGCCAATAAAATCAGCTAAAGAACTGGCTGCCACTGCCAGAGAGAACATCAACAAGTTACAGAAGAAAACTTTTGTTGCAGCACTATCAAGAGCCAAAGTAGAGAACCAAGAACCGGAACCAACAAGCCCAAAGAGACCACCTGCAGGGTCAGCTATTCAGAACCTTGTTGATGTCAAGCGGTTCAGCGTTCTAACTCGACTGATCAAGACAGTCGCATGGATTTGGAGAGCATCGAAGAGGTTTCTTGGCAAGAACAAAGCCCTAAACAATCCAAAGTGGGAGGCCATCTCTTTGACAGGAGACATTACAATAAGAGAACAAGTAAATGCTCTAAAAGACATTTTTTGTGCTGCGCAATTGGGCACAACTTTCCCAAGCACCATAACAGATCGACTGGTAGCCTATAAAGACCAAGTTCAAACCTAGACTTCAAAGTTTGACTTTAAAGCGTCGATCTCCCAAGTGGTTCCATTGGAAGATCGAGTGGGAGGTGTCAAGTCAAACTGAAATGAAAGAACAGGTGCAGAGAAATGCTACATTGAAATCACGAGACAGTGATTAAAGTGGGCGGATCCCCAGCCTGCCGAGTTCTGCCCGGGGGTCAAAAGGGCACACAGCACCAGAAGCCATTGAAGAAGACACAAGAGACTTGCGAGCGGCAGAACTTGAACAGTAAATCAAAAGGACTGTCCAAAAATACTGCCGCAATAGCCAGAAAAGGCAAGCAGGACTGATTTTCTACAGACCCGATTGGCAGCCGGTTTTTCACCTGATAAAGACCAAAACTGATAAAGACCAAAACTGATCAAGACCAAAACTGGTAATGACTAAAACTGCTAAAAAACTGCTAAAGACTAATCTGCCAAAATAAAAGAAGGAGAAAATAAAAAAGGTGGAAAAGAAGTGTTTGGTCTGAGTGAATCCAGTTCATCATTTCGGGGTAGATAAATCAAGTCCCTTTCAAGCGGGGAATCTGCAAAAACATTAGAAGACTTGACAATGGTTGATTTGCACATTGGCGCATAGTGTGACAAATCAGGTTGATCTGAGGAGTGAAAACATGGCATATGTTTGACGTGCAAGTTTATCCCAAAACTGTGTCAGCATGGCCGTCCGAAGGGGGGGGGGGGGGGCGGTTGGTTCGACCGCACCCCCCTTTTTTCCCCCTAAGAAAAAAGTCACCAAAAAAATAAATAATACAAATTCTAAAAAATAAATAAATAAATAAAGAATTTTTAAAATCGGGGGGAAAATCTACGTTTACACTTTGGAAACAGCCAGTTCTCTGTTCTCTTGTCCCCGGACGGGAGTGGCTGAATCTGAACCCAACGGCTGTAACCTCAACACCAGTCGTCGCTGCGGCGGAGTCCGCTCCCCTCGCCTCCCCCCGCCGCTGGGGCCCGAGCCATCTTCCCCCCACATCACCCCCGCTGGGCCCACGCCACCCCCGCTGAGCCCACGCCACCCCTGCTTGGTCCACGCCACCCTCGCTGACCCCTGCTGGGCCCACGCTACACCCGCTGGATCCACGCCACCCTCGCTGACCCCCGCTGGGCCCACTCCACCCCCGCTGGGTCCACGCCACCCCCGCTGACCCCCGCTGTGTCTACGCCATCCCCGGTGGGCCCACGCCACCCCTGCTGGGCCCCCTGCCACCCCCGCTGGATCCACGCCACCCTCGATGACCCCCGCTGGGCCCACGCCACACCACTGACACCCGCTGGGCCCCCGCAACCCCCACGGGGCCCACGCAACCTTCATTCCCCCCCACCCGCTGGGCCCGCACCACCTTCATCTTCTCCCCCCCCGCAAGAAAGAGGGGGGATGTGACAGGCGGGAGGGGGAGAGAGTGGAAGGGAGAGGAGATAAAGATGGGGAGGGGTGATGGAAAGGGGGATTATCTTGAGTGAGATTGCAAAATTAAGATAGGTTTTAGAGATATTATATTTTCTCCTCCATATGAATGATATTAAACAATATCAAATAATCTCAAACAATTGGAACTGCTTTCTTTTCCTTGATAACAATACTGAAAAATATGAATTCCATAGTTTGTGACATAAATACACATTTTAATGGGATCATTATATACAGATGTAACATTTCCATTTTGAGATCGGGAGGAGGGGAGGCTGGGGGCAAATATGCGTCAAGCCGATAGCCTAATCGTTAAAGAGTTAAAAGGTAGCCTAATCGATAAAGAGCTGAGAAGAGGAATCAGAGCTTCCAAGGAAAGGTACTCTGAGAAGTTGAGGAGCAAGTTCTCAGCTAATGACTCTTCTTCAGTTTGGAAAGGCAAGCAAGAAATCACCAGCTATAAGAGGAAAGCCCCCCGCTCTTTGGACAATCGTCAGCTGACGAACGACCTGAATGTATTTTACTGCAGGCTTGAAAATCAGAAATGTAACCCTGGTACCCGTTCCCCAACAAACATAGCCAGACCCCAGTCTGCAAAGAATGGACCCTGCACCCTCTCCTTCCCATTCACCACTTCACACCTACTTAAGGGAAGACTCCAGTATGAAAAGTGTGGACCCTTTCCCACCCCAACCAACACTTCACAACCACCCTTCTACACCACTCCAATCACCATACCACTCCAATCACCACTTCACACCCAATGACTGCACCTCCACAGACACCTCTGTCAAGCTTCTCAAGTTTGCGGATGACACAACCCTGATTGGACTGATCCAGGATGGGGATCTCTGTACTCTTTTCAGTTTGACATTTTTCCTATAACATGGTGCCCAGAACTGAACACAATATTCTAAATGCAGTCTCACCAACGTCTTATACAACTGCAACATGGCCTCCCAACTTTTATACTCAATATTTGACTGATGAAGGTCAAAGTGCCCACACCGACCGACATGTCCCATCTAAACTAGTCCCACTCACACGCGTTTGGCCCATATCCATCTAAATCTGTCCTATCCGTGTACGTGTCCAAATGTCTCTTAAAAAAATAGGATAGTCCCAGTCTTAACTACCTCCTCTGGCAGCTCGTTACATACACCCAGCACCCATTGTGTGAAAAAGCTACCTCAGATTCCTGTTAATTTCTGAAATATTGGTCATATATTTGGTGCAAAAATGCTCCAAAACAAGGCTCAGAATGGATCAGAAAGCATCTAAAACCCCTGAGCTTGCAGGGCCCTTAAGCGGGCGCTGGACCCCGGCATCGAGGGAATTCACGCTTCGCGCTCGTGATGTGTGCAGCGCACACATTATTTAACGTTACGTTTTTTGTAAACCTGTCATGCCACCCCCCTTTTTGAAAAGCTTCGTACGGGCCTGGTCAGTGACAGGATTGAGTACAGTTGTTGACAAATGCTTTAGTGCCCGACGGCTGCTGGCAGTGGGACTCACTGGGAACTTTTGTCATGGCCGTGCTGTTGATGAGAAGCGACAACTCTGATGTCAATGTGAAGAAATGTAGGACATGGTGGAAAACTCAGCAGGTCAGACAGCATCTGTGGAAAGAAAAATGGCTGACATTTTAATGCTGACATGCTTGATTGGAACAGAGGAAGAAAAAAATGTGTCTCAGCAGCAGAGAGGGCTGGGGAGGGCAGTGGGTGTAACAGAGTGAAGTTCGCTGATAGTTGCACCAGGGCTACTCAGTAGTTAATCTAGTGATGCAGGGGGCTGGGATCCACAGTGACTCTGATCAGGTGGGCTATGTAGAAAATGGGACAGTGAAATCCAGTGGGATGAGTAGACAGAGACAGGAGGGGAATCTCGCGAAGGGCCGGTGGGGTTAACTGCATTTACTTGAATGAAAGGAGTCTCACGGGTAAGATGGGTGAACTGGGATATCCTGGAGGGATCGACTCATGAAACTTTATGGTTAAAACTTGGAAATAAGAAATGGACAATCACTATGATGGGATTATACTATCTGCCTCTCAATAGTCAGCATGCATGAGCAGACCAGACATGTAGGCTGAATGAGGAAGGATGTGAAATCAATGTGTTTGTAGTCGTGGGTAATTTTAACTGTTGGGTGGGAAAAAGCAGTGATGTTGCAACAGAAAGCAACATCCAGGTCTGTGCTACTAGGACTGGCTCTGTGGCACAGTGGGGATGAATGAGACCAGTCAGGTGACAGTGATAGGATATTTGATAGTCAGGGGAAAAGAAGGAAATTCTGTGAGGATAGGAAGAGGAAGATGGGACTGAGGAATGCATAACTGAAAAGTTGGAGCAGGGAGTCAGATTATTGGATTATAGCATTTAAGAAGGAACTGCAGATGATGGAATTGGATTATAGGGATCTTTTCTGCAGCAGCAGTGACCTGCACAAGAGGGACGGGTTGGACCTGATCTGGAGGGTGACCAATATTCTGGCGGGCAGATTTGTTCACGATACTGGGGAAGATTTTAAATTGATTGGCAGTGGTGTGGGGCCCAAAGCAGTAGTGAGGCAAGTGGAAGCTGCAAGTTGATTGCAAAGTCAGCAACACCAAGTTCAGTATATTCAGATTCAGATTCAACTTTATTGTCATTGTGCAGTGTACAGTACAGAGACAACGAAATGCAGTTAGCATCTCCCTAGAAGACGTACATAAATATGAGCAATAAATAAATCTATTTACGTGCATAGTAATAGTATTTATTTTCCTGATGGGAGGAGTGTCCGGGGGGGGGGGGGGGTGATTGGCATTCACCGAGGTACAGTGTTGAGTAGTGTAACAGCCGCAGGGAATAAGCTGTTCCTGGACATGCTGGTCCGGCAACGGAGAGACCAGTAGCGCCTCCCGGATGGTAGGAGGGTAAACAGTCTGTGGTTGGTGTGAGAGCAGTTCTTGACGATGCTGAGCGCCCTTCACAGCCAGCGCTTGCTTTAGACAGACTCAATGGAGGGGAGTGAGGAACCGGTGATGCGTTGGGCAATTTTCACCACCCTCTGCAGTGCTTTCCGGTCGGAGACAGAGCAGTTGCCATACCAAACTGTGATACAGTTGGTAAGGATGCTCTCGATGGTGCAGCGGTAGAAGTTCACCAGAATCTGAGGAGACAGGTGGACCTTCTTTAGTCTCCTCAGGAAGAAGAGACGCTGGTGAGCCTTCTTGACCAGAGTTGAGGTATTGTGGGTCCAAGGGAGGTCATCGGAGGTTGACCCCCAGGAACCTGAAGCTGGAAACACGTTCCACCTCCGTCCCGTTAATTTGGATGTGGGTGTGCATGCCGCCCCTAGACTTCTCGAAGTCTACAATGAGCTCCTTGGTCTTCTTGGAGTTAAGGGCCAGGTTGTTGTCAGTGCACCATGCTGCTAGGAGCTGGACCTCCTCCCAAAAGGCCGACTCATCGTTGTTGCTGATGAGGCCAATCACCATTGTATCATCGGCATACTTGATGATGGTGTTAGTACCATGTACAGGTGTGTAGTCGTGGGTGAAAAGGGAGTAGGGGAGGGGGCTCAGCACACAGCCCTGTGGAACGCCGGTGTTCAGGGTGAGGGTTGAAGAGGTGTGCTTGTCTAACCTAACAGACTGGTTGGTTAGAAAGTCCAATATCCAGTTGCAGAGGGAGGGGTCGATGCCCAGGTCACCGAGTTTGGTGATCAGTTTAGAGGGTATAATGGTGTTGAATGTTGAGCTGTAATCGATTAACCCCATTCTTACGTAAGTGTCTCTGTTGTCGAGGTGGGAGAGGGCGGAGTGAAGTGCCGTTGAGATGGCATCCTCCGTACTCCTGTTCTTGTGGTAGGCAAACTGATAAGGATCCAATGTGGGGGGTAGGCAGACTTTGAGGTGTGTCAGGACCAGCCTCTCGAAGCACTTGGTGATGATGGGCAGGGAGCGAGCAAAGGGTGTCAGATTAAATTACATTTATTTCAGTAAAAGTGGCTGGACAGGTGAGGTCATCGAACACTGGATGTGAATAAGTATATGGGATTGGGATATTATAGCTCCTGCAGAAATATTGTTGATGGAGGGTCAGGTTGGTAGTTTAATGTTCCAGGGTACCAGTGCGACAAGCGAGATGGAGCAGGAGAAAGAGAGGAGAGGTAGTTGAGTTTTTGATGAGGGGGAACATCACGCAGTTATCTAAAATGAAAGTATTGAGGATTAATGAATGGAACATTGACATATAGGGGTGATCTTGTTGGGAATTAGAGGAGCAAAGATACAGAATGATTGGAGAAAGTTGCAAAAATAACAAGGCTGTGAAGTGGAATTTACGTTTCCGGATATAGACCTGGACAGCCATGGTGCAAAGGGCTCAAAGCTTAACCTATTCTTGTTAAAACTATAGATGGGAAGGCACTTTAGTTCTATTTGTGTTGATACAGTTATGGTAAAATGCAGACCTGTTCCTCAAGCTAAAATTATAAACTGCAGCTAGGCAAATGTTAACAGTATATGACAGAATCTTACAAAAAATGACAGGAGTATGTTGTTTGAGTATAAAGGAACGTCCAGCAAGTGAGATAGTGAGCGGTCAAGTTCTGAATATTCCTGTTGGTGTGAAGGGCAGGGCCAGCAGGAGGAGGGAGCTCTGGGTCACAATGTATGGAGGCTCTGGTCAGAAAAAAGGAAGGTGTGTTCAGGTACAGCCAGCTGCTATCAAGTGATCCCTGGGTATGTACAGGAGATGCAGACGTATTCATGGGAAGGAATAAGGAAGTTAAAAATGGGGGAATGAGATGACTTTGGCATAGAAGTTTAAGGAGAAAAATGGAACAAGTAACTGGAGAGAATGTGGTTCCGTCAAAGACCAAAGTCTATGTGTGGAGCTGCAGGAGGTTGGCAAAGATCCTTGGAGAGTATTTCTCCTCTGTTTTGAATATATATGAAAATACATGAAGGTGACGGAACTTGAAGAATTCACGGGGAAGTCTTCAATATGGTAGAGCAGGTCCTGGATGTATGAAGCAGATCATTATTTAAGGACTTTCTGAAAGAACTGCAAATGGTGGAAAAATCGAAGGTAGACAAAAATGCTGGAGAAACAGCAGGTGAGGCAGCATCTATGGATCGAAGGAATAGGCGCCATTTCGGATCGAGACCCTTCTTCAGACTGATGGGCTTATCAGCCATATTCAAGGATACTGTGCAAAGCTGGGGAAGAAATGACATGAACCCTAGCTGAGATTTATCGATCATGATTCCACACGGGCGAGGTACTGGGACACTGGATGTTGGTGTCAAGTTGGGGAAAGGAGAAGTACAACGGGATCTAGAGGTACTTGTTCATCAGTCAATGAAAGTAAGCATGCAGCTACAGCAGGCAGTGAAGAAAGTGAATGGCATTCTGGCCTTCATAACAAGAGGAGTTGAGTATAGGAGCTAACAGGTCATTCTGCAGTTGTTTAGGGCCTAGTAAGCTTTATGCGTTGGCCAGATATATTGTCAGTGCAGAGGGGCTTGGTGCAAGGACAAGTGTGCATCCAGAGTCAAGGTCTGGAATAGTACTAGGTGTGCAGTCAAAGCTGGGACAATGGGAGTGTTCAGCACTGGGAACCTAAGCAGGTAAGCAGATATGGTCAGGGTAGAATAAGGGGCCAGGTGCAAGGCTGAACTCAGGGTCAGGAACGAGAGAAGATATGCAACTGGAGTCAGTGTCAGGAGTAGTACCAAGTGTGCAGTGAGACCCAGGATGGTCAACTTGGGCCAAGTGCTTGATTACTGCCTGTGCCACGCGACAATGAGAGTAGGAATGGAGCGAGGTGGAGGATAAATGCGTGGCTGAAGGACTGGTGCAGTGGGCAGGGATTCAAGTTTCTGGATCATTGGGACTTCTTTTGGGGGAAGGTGTGACCTGTACAGAAAGGACGGCACTTGAACCCGAGGGGGACCAATATCCTGGCGGGGAGATTTGCAAAGGCTACTGGGGTGACTTTAAACTAGAATGGTTGGGGGGAGGCACACAAATAGAGAAAGCTATTAGACAGTGTGTGAGGCAGAGAAGGGAAGCACTCAGACCCAAAATCTAAAGGAGAAAGAAGAAAAATAAAATAAACAGAGAATAAGAGGCGGGGGGTTTCTTAAAAGTGCATATTTTAATGCTAGGAGCATTGTAAGAAAGGTGGATGAGCTTAGAGCCTGGATTGACACCTGGAAGTATGATGTTGTGGCGATCAGTAAAACATGGTTGCAGGAGGGCTGCGATTGGAAACCAAATATTCCAGGATTTCGTTGCATCAGGTGTGATAGAATTGGAGGGGCAAGAGGTGGAGGTGTTGCCTTGCTTGTCAGGGAAGATATTACAGCAATGCTTTGGCAGGATAGATTGGAGGGCTCGTCTAGGGAGGCTATTTGGGTGGAACTGAGAAGTGGGAAAGGTGTAGCAACACTTATAGGGGTGTATTATAGACCGCCAAATGGGGAGCGAGAATTGGAAGAGCAAATATGTAAGGAGATAGCAGATATTAGTAGCAAGCACAAGGTAGTGATTGTGGTAGATTTCAATTTTTCGCACATAGACTGGGAAACACATTCTGTAAATGGGCTGGATGATTTGGAGTTTGTAAAATGTGAGCAGTGTAGTGGACACCACACACACACCTCGAGAGCACTTGACCCAGGGTCGTCTGGAAACCCCGTGGCAGACCAACGCCCCTGTCCCTCAATCGGCGAGGGGGATGATCCAAGGAGTGGCCTACCCCCCAGGGACCGCCACAGCAGGATGTTTTTTGCAGCAATAATAGAGGTACCTACTAGAGAAGGGGCAGTGCTGGACCTCCTGTTAGGAAATGAGACGGGTTAGGTGGCAGAGGTATGCGTTGGGGAGCACCTCGGGTCCAGTGATCACAATACCATTAGTTTCAATATAATTATGGAGAGGGTCAGAACTGGACCTAGGGTTGAGATTTTTGATTGGAGAAAGGCTAACTTTGATGAGATGCGAAAGTATTTAAAAGGAGTGAATTGGGACATTTTGTTTTATGGGAAGGATGTAGAAGAGAAATGGAGGACATTTAAAGGGGAAATTTTAAGAGTACAGAATCTTTATGTCCCTGTTCGTTTGAAAGGAAATAGTAAAAATTGGAAAGAGCCATGGTTTTCAAGGGAAATTGGACACTTTGTTCGGAAAAAGAGAGAGATCTACAATCATTATAGGCAGCATGGAGTGAATGAGGTGCTTGAGGAGTATAAAGAATGTAAAAAGAATCTTAAGAAAGAAATTAGAAAAGCTAAAAGAAGATATGAGGTTGCTTTGGCAAGTAAGGTGAAAGTAAATCCAAAGGGTTTCTACAGCTATATTAATAGCAAAAGGATAACGAGGGATAAAATTGGTCCATTAGAGAGACAGAGTGGACAGCTATCTGCAGAGCCAAAAGAGATGGGGGAGATAATGAACAATTTATTTTCTTCGGTATTCACCAAGGTGAAGGATATTGAATTATGTGAGGTAAGGGAAACACGTAGAGTAGCTATGGATACTATGAGATTCAAAGAAAAAGAAGTACTGACAATTTTGAAAAATATAAAAGTGGATAAGTCTCCAGGTCCTGACAGGATATTCCCTAGGACATTGAGGGAAGTTAGTGTAGAAATAGCAGGGGCAATGACAGAAATATTTCAAATGTCATTAGAAACGGGAAAAGTGCCCGAGGATTGGCGTACTGCGCATGTTGTTCCATTGTTTAAAAATGGTTCTAGAGTAAACCTAGCAATTATAGACCTGTTAGTTTGACTTCAGTGTTGGGCAAATTAATGGAAAAGATACTTAGAGATAATATATATAAGCATCTGGATAAACAGGGTCTGATTAGGGACAGTCAACATGGATTTGTGCCTGGATGGTCATGTTTGACTAATCTTCTTGAATTTTTTGAAGAGGTTACTAGGGAAATTGATGAGGATAAAGCAGTGGATGTTGTCTATATGGACTTTAGTAAGGCCTTTGACAAGGTTCCTCATGGAAGGTTGGTTAAGAAGGTTCAATTGTTGGGTATAAATGCAGGAGTAAAAAGATGGATTCAACAATGGCTGAATGGGAGACGTCAGAGAGTAATGGTGGATGGCTGTTTGTCAGGTTGGAGGCAGGTGACTAGTGGGGTGCCTCGGGGATCTGTGTTGGGTCCACTGTTGTTTGTCATGTACATCAATGATCTGGATGAAGGTGTGGTAAATTGGATTAGTAAGTATGTAGATGATACTAAGATAGGTGGTGTTGTGGCTAATGAAGTAGATTTCCAAAGTCTACAGAGAGATTTAGGCCATTTGGAAGAATGGGCTGAAAGATGGCAGATGGAGTTTAATGCTGAAGTGTGAGGTGCTACATCTTGGCAGGACAAATCAAAATAGGACGTACATGGTAAATGGTAGCGAATTGAGGAACGCAGTTGAACAGAGGGATCTAGGAATAACTGTACATAGTTCCCTGAAGGTGGAATCTCATGTAGATAGGGTGGTAAAGAAAGCTTTTGGTATGCTAGCTTTTATAAATCAGAGCATTGAGTATAGAAGTTGGGATGTAATGTTAAAATTGTACAAGGCATTGGTGACACCAATTCTGGAGTATGGTGTACAATTTTGGTCGCCAATTATAGGAAGGATGTCAACAAAATAGAGAGTACAGAGGAGATTTACTAGAATGTTGCCTGGGTTTCAGCAACTAAGTTACAGAGAAAAGTTGAATAAGTTATGTCTTTATTCTCTGGAGCGCAGAAGGTTAAGGGGGGACTTGATAGAGGTTTTTAAAATGATGAGAGGGATAGACAGAGTTGACGTGGACAAGCTTTTCCCATTGAGAGTAGGGAAGATTCAAACAAGAGGACATGACTTCAGAATTAAGGGACAGAAGTTTAGGGGTAACATGAGGGGGAACTTCTTTACTTTACTCTCTGTGGTAGCTGTGTGGAATGAGCTTCCAGTGGAAGTGATGGAGGCAGGTTCGATTTTATAATTTAAAAATAAATTCGATAGGTATATGGATGGGAAAGGAATGGATGGTTATGGTCTGAGTGCAGGTAGATGAGACTAGGGGAAAATAATTGTTTGGCACGGACTTGTAGGGCCGAGATGGCCTGTTTCCGATCTGTAATTGTTATATGGTTATATAATCTGAATACCATACATGAATACACTAAGATCATTCATGTGCTGCACCTGTTGATCACAGCCTGGCTCTACTGTGGAATGTAATTAGGAATGTAATGTAACCTTATTCATAGCTAATCCAACAAAGCATAAATATTGCATTCAAGTGTAAGTTAAAAGGCTGACTACAGTATGCACCAGATTGCACAATTTCAAGCTGAAAAATGCAACAGCTCCATACCAATGGGTGGTGGACACCCCCTTCCCACAGTCAAACCCCAACCCCCCCCCCCCACCCCCCCCCCCCCCCCAGGTCGCTACGCTCCATCGGGCTTGGTTTCTCGCAATTTCTCACTCCCAACTCTTACCCAATGTTTGCAGCCCTGCTATGACTCAGAGTATAGAAGTGAGATTGACAAATTGTCCAGATGGCACCAGCACAATAACCTGGCTCCCAATACCTGCAAAATCAAGGAACTGGTTGTGGACTTTGGAAGAGGAAGGATGAGGACCCACAATCCTGTTTATATCAATGGGACGATCGTGGAGAGAGTAAAACACTTCAAATTCCTGGGCATGCATATTTCCGAAGATCTTTCCTGGACACAGCACACTAATGCAATTATAAAGAAAGCACATCAGTGCCTCTACTTCATAGTCCTACTCTACTCTCTAATTTTAGATAGCCCTTAGTTTCTCCCTTCTTCCGCTCCCCTTCCCAGCTCTCCCCCAATGCCTACTGTCTCCGCCTTTTCCTTTCTTTGTCCTTACCCCCCCCCCCCCCCCCCGCTCACCGACATTGGGCTGAAGAAGGGTCTCGACCCAAACGTCACATATTCCTTCTCTCCATAGATGCTGCCTCACCTGCTGAGTTTCTCCAGCTTGTTTGTCAACCTTCGATTTTTCCAACATCTGCAGTTCCTTCTTAAACATCAGTGACTCCACTTTCTGGGAAGATTACGGAGATTTGGTGTCAAAGGGGATTGTTATGTCAAAGACCAGTGAAAGTGGATTGGGAGCAACGGATAGAGGGGGAAACGATCTGGTGTGTGGGACGCATTAAACAGTGAAGGGAGTACGAGGTCGGTGTCAGCAGGTCCCTGTGAGATAAATAAGTAAATGTGCTGACCTTGGTTTAGTTCTGACTCTCTCCATCCTTCCCCCACCCTAATTCTCCGACTAGTTGCACTGTTGTTCTGATCATTTTACTGATTTTATGCCTCCATGTCACCTTAGCTAACAATGCGCTGGGCCCAGGATATTAACACTGGTGGAACATTTCTAGAATTTCATGGAGCTTTATAGCACAGAAACAGGCCACCTGGTTCACCTGGGCCATGGTGACCATGTATGCATTCTGGGTCAATTCCACGCCCACATTTGACCTTTAGCTTCTAATCCCTTCCTATCCCAATGTTGGTCAAAATATAATTTTAAACATTGTAATTGTACCTGTTTCCTCAACAGCTCATTCCAGATATGAAATACTCTCAGTTAATATGTTGCCCTGATGTCCCTTTTAAATCTCTCTCCTCTCACCTTGGGCCAATGCTTCTAGTTTTAGAATCCTTTATCCTTGGGAAAATGAACTGAGTGTTGAATATTCATGCCACTCATGATTTTTCACACTTTATTTAGGTCACCCCTCAGCCTCCTATGCCCCCAAATCAATCCTTGCCTATCCAGCCTCTCCCTATAATTCAAACACACGTCCCCAAAACATCTTGGTAAACCCCTTCTGCACCCTTTCCAGCATAATGGCATCCTGCTACAGCTGAGCAACTAGAACTACATACACTATTCCAGGTGTAGTCTCACCAATACAAAGCTGCATCATGATAACCAAAGCTTTGTATTCAATACCCTTCCAAATGAAGGCAAGTATGGCAAAGCCTTCACCACACCATCCGTATTACGATGTTCTAGAAACCATGCACCTGTAATCCGAGATCTCTGTTCTGCAACACTCTCCAATGTTCTACCATTTACTGTGCAAGTCCTACCCTGGATTTGCATATCAGTGTGCAACACCTCACATTTGTCAGAGTTAAATTATATTTGTCATTCCTTGCCCCACCAAACCAACTGATCTAGATCAACATTGTTGGTGTCATCTGCAGATTTACTCACAATGTTACCTGCATTGTCATCCAAAACATTAATGTAGGTAACAAACAACATTGAATTCTGCACCGACACCTGCAGCACAGCACTAATTACAAAATACAACCCTCCAGTTATCTTGTGGACCAGGGGTTTCCAACCTTTTTCGTCCCGTTTACCCCTCCAACTTTAATTGCACATAACAATGTTATTTCAGTTATTTATTAACAACTAATGGTGAACAACAATTATATACCAGAACCAAACACAGTTAGTCAAAGAGAAAAAATATGTACAGATCCAGAATCAACAAATTTACCCCCTGGGGGTAAATTTACCCCAGGTTGGGAACCCTTGCTGTGGACTCTTTCCAACAAGTCAATGTGATGAGGGTCCCACCCTCTCCCACCTATTCAGTGACTTCCTGACCCCACCGTCTTCTGGGTAACATTTCTCTTCTCGCCTCTTCTTCCCCCCTCCCCTCCCCCCCCCCCCACCCATCTATTAATTATGCATCTCTGATCTTTGGCTCTTTACTTCCCACTGGTAGCAGGGTGCCCATCATAAGATAAAGATAGCTATTAAAGCTGCAGTAACTCAGCGCGTCAGGCAGCATCTCTGGAGAAAGTGGATAGGTGACGTTTCGGGTCAAGGCCCTTATTCAGACGATATACATAGGAGGCGTCTGAAAGGACAGTCGGGGTCCCTGGACATGCGCTCTAATGAAATGATTCTGAAACCGATTTACCCGTCTTCATTTGCTCCCACGGTATTTGACAGTTTTGGCTTCTGGGACCTATCAGTGATGCTGAAGTGTTCGCCAACACTCCACACTATCTCCTCAATTAATCGAATCAACTATGATAAATGAAAATCTGAAGAATGCTCCCACCCGAAAACATCGTCTGTCCGTGGTGTCCGGTAGATTTGCTGTCTTACAGCACCAGATATGTGGGATCGATCCTGACTACGGATCTTTGTACGTTCTCCCCGTGACCCGTGTGGGTTTTCTGTGGGTGCTCGGGTTAACTATCACATTCAAGACGTTCAGGTTGGTAGGTTAATTGGCTTGGTACAATTGTAAATTGTCCCCAGTGTGTAGGAAAGTGCTCGTGTAGGGGGATCGCTGGTCGGCGAGTATTCGGTGGGCAGAAGGGCCTGTTTCCGCGCTGTGTCTCTAAAACTAAAGGATGACAAACGACAGCTTTCTGGGCTTTCTGCTGCATTAAACAGCAGCGGCCACTGGACCAGAGCGGCCACCGGGCCAGAGCTGCCACTGCGCCAGAGCGGCCACTGCGCCAGAGCGGCCACTGCGCCAGAGCGGCCACTGGGCCAGAGCGGCCACTGGACCAGAGCGGCCACTGGACCAGAGCGTCCACTGCGCAAGAGCGGCGCCAATTCCCAGTCCGCAGAGTGACCCGGACAGGACGAACAGGGAGTGAGAGCAACTTATGATTGGCGGGGCGAGCGATTATGATTAGAAATCCAATCAGAGCGTTTACAGGAGAAGTGTCATTAAACATCTCACCGACCGTCCAATGACGATCCGCTCCTGCTCCATCCCTCATTAGCATAGGGCGATGTCACTGCCTATTTAATCCGCGCTCCGAGCGGTTTCTGGTCACATCTGTGCAAAGATCATTTTTTGCTTTTGTGTTTGAAATCCACCGAGGAAATGCCTGATCCGCCGAAAACAGACGCCAAGAAATGGAGCAAAGAAAGCTTTGTCGAAATCCACAGGCAAAGGAGGCAAGAAGCGCAGGAGGTCGAGGAAGGAGAGTTTACTCCATCTACATCTACGAAGTAATGAAGCAGGTTCACCCGGATACCGGCATCTCCTCCAAGGCCATGGGCATCATGAACTCGTTCGTGAACGATATTTTCGAGCGTATCGCGGGCGAGGCTTCCCGACTGCCGCATTATAACAAGCGGGCGACCATCAGCTCCCGAGAGATTCAGACCGCCGTGCGCCTGCTTCTTCCCGGGGAGCTGGCCAAACACGCCGTGTCGGAAGGGACAAAGGCGGTGACCAAGTACACCAGTTCCAAATAAAGATCCACACATTGTTGAAAAAACACCGACAACCGAATGGCTCTTATAAGAGCCACCCACATTTTCACAGAAAGAGTTGTACTAATGTTTCGACATTGAATCGCAGAATTGTTTCAGGATATTTTTGTTTTGCGAATTATTTCACATTCTGTTTAGTGATTAAATGTTCCAATATACGCGGGATATTCTCGGTATCCATGTTGCGTTCCTGACCATCAAACAGAAGTAAAACTCATTTTCCTTCATGTCAGCTTGTCCCAGTCATCATAAATTGTGCCCAAGGCCAGTCGACTAGTGCTGCCGTTACAATTGTATTTGCTGTGGGTATTGGGGTTTATGAACTCCTGTCTTCATCTCTGTAACTTTTCTGAATTGCATTTCTCTCTTCAACTCGTCTACAGTCTTTTAAGGAGGAACGTTTCACACTGTCCCAAACCTTTGTGAAAATGAACCAGACTATAATCCGACACCGTTTACAAAGTGACCGATCACTAATTGATTCCAAGATTCGTTTTGTAATTGGTTACCGGCCCAAATAAATCGTAAATTAAATGCGTTGTGCTGTATTGCCCGGGGTTCAAGGTGGTCAACAATCAAGAGTATTTAATTGTCATGTGTGCCGTGAACGGAACAATGAAATTCTTACTCGCAGCAGTATAATTAACATCTTAACGCAATGTACTTAGATTAAAAATGATAATCAAAAAAGCAATTATTACATGATATAGCAAATTGTATTGACATACAGATTTATAGTTTGGCGGCTATTTCAAAGTTCGAGTTTTGGAGGGACTGGCAATTATTTTCTGCGCTTCTCTGTTGTGGGTTTTGATTGGTAGATAAAACAGTTCTCTGATTGGGTCATTCTTCACACCAATGAGATCATGTCTTTTTTCACCAATCACCAGCGGTTCTCTGGATTCCTCAAACAGGTATAAGAAAGGCGAGTCTGTGATCATTTTCTCATTCTGCGTGTACAAAACATCAGGAGATGTCTGGACGAGGAAAAACCAGCGGCAAATCTCGGGCCAAGGCCAAGTCTCGCTCGTCCCGGGCTGGACTGCAGTTCCCGGTCGGTTGTGTTCATAGGCACTTGAGGAAAGGCAACTATGCTCAGCGGGTGGGTGCAGGAGCCCCTGTCTATCTGGCTGCTGTGCTCGAGTATCTGACGGCTGAAATCCTCGAGCTGGCCTGCAACGCAGCCCGGGAAAAGAAGAAGAGCCGCATCATCCCCAGACATCTGCAGCTGGCCGTCCGCAACGACGAGGAGCTCAACAAGCTGCTGGGAGGGGTGACCATCGCTCAGGGTGGTGTGCTGCCCAATATCCAGGCCATGCAAATAAGCGAGAGAAACTCAACAAAGTGACCCAAAGGCTCTTTTCAGAGCCACTCACCATGTCTGGAAGGGCTGATGATCGATTAAGCTTAGTGCGGGACAAGTGTTCCTTGTCGTTGTCGAAAACCGACTGCACATTGAGTTGTCTACACGGTGGCGGAGCGGTAGACCAACTGCCTTACAGCGCCAGAGACCCTGGTTCGATCCTGACTACGGGCGCTTCCCTGTACACAATTTGTTCGTTCTCGCCGTTGCCTCCCACATTCAAAAGACGTCCAGGGTTGTAGGTTAATTGGTTTGATATAAATGTTTAAAATATATATGTTTTTCAAACACTTATCATTTGTAGGATAGTGTTCATATGTGAGGATCGCTAGTCGGTGCGGACTCGCTGGTCCGAAGGGTCAGTTTCCGCGTTGTACCTCAAAATTAAACATGAAACAGCGGTTGGCTGATGCGGAAAGATACATTTAGGCAGATATTCCTCAGAACATTGGCAGCGACCTACAGTAAGAGATCCTCCCCGAAACCAACTCCGTTTCCTTCTCACCTACAGAACAATTAATGTAGCAGCACTAAGATCGACTCGAGGCTTCTCTCCGAAAACAGCGACTTATATCCAGTCGCGGGCAGAGCTGAATTCCTTCAGTTTCAAATCAAGTCAAGTTTATTTGTCACATACACATACGAGATGTGCAGTGAAATGAAAAGTGGCAATGCTCGCGGATTGTGCAAAAAGACAAACAAACAACCAAACAAACTACAAACAGAATGTAACAGAATCACATATTATTTTCCATATTAAATATTGTGGGCGGAAGGAAAAAGGGAAAAAAACAGCAATTTAAAAAAAAGCAATGGAATGGTACAGAAAAGTTAGTCCATGGTGAGATAGGAATTTGCAGTCCTAATGGCCTCTGGGAAGAAACTCCTTCTCAACCTCTCCGTTCTCACAGCATGGCAACGGAGGCGTTTGCCTGACCGTAGCAGCTGGAACAGTCGTTGCAGGGGTGGAAGGGGTCTCCCATGATTTTATTGGCTCTGAAGTTGCACCTCCTGATGTATAGTTCCTGCAGGGGGGCGAGTGAAGTTCCCATAGTGCGTTCGGCCGAACGCACTACTCTCTGCAGAGCCTTCTTGTCCTGGGCAGAGCAATTCCCAAACCAGATTGCAATATTTCCGGACAAGATGTTTCTATAGCTGCTGAGTAGAAGCGCTGGAGGATCTTCGGAGACACTCTGAATTTCCTCAATTGCCTGAGGTGGTAAAGGCGCTGCCTTGCCTTACTCACGAGTGCTGCGGCATGTGATGTCCATGTCATATCCTCAGAGATGTGTTCTCCCAGGTATTTAAAGCAACTCACCCTATCCACAGTTTCCCCATTTATCCTCAATGGTGTGTACGTTCTCGGATGATGTGCCCTCCTGAAGTCCAATATCAGCTCCTTAGTTTTTTTGATGTTCAAGAGGAGGCTGTTGTCCTGACAACAGAGCGCCAGATCAGCCACCTCCTCCCGGTAGGCCTTCTCATCGTTGTCTGAGATCAGGCCCACCACCACAAGTGTCATCAGCAAACTTGATTATTGAGTTGGAGCTGAACCTAGCCACACAGTCATGTGCGTACAGGGAGTAGAGTAGGGGGCTGAGGATGCAACCCTGGGGCGATCCTGTGCTCAGGGTGAGGGACTTCGATGTATTACCTCCCATCTTGACTACCTGGGGCCTGGCGGTGAGAATGTCCAGGGCCCAGGCACAGAGGTGGGTGGTGAGCCCTAATTCCAGTAGCTTCTCGGCCAGTCTGGTGGGGACTATCGTGTTGAAGGCTGAACTGAAGTCTATGAACAGCATCCTCACGTAGCCCCCCCCCCTTCTGGCTGTCAAAATGAGGGAAAGCGGTGTGCAAATCCTGGGAGACCGCATCATCCGTGGATCTGTTCGGCCGGTTTCACTAGCGGATCAGTAAATCCGCACCGCATACGATTTATGGTGACAGTAAAGTTGATATAAATTGATGGAAACAATATTATGATAATTTGCCTCAGTTCTTGTTTGCACTGAAAATGTCCGGCAATCACACTGCAGTCTTTTCTCCGATTGACTGAGCTCCGACCGCCGGAGAGAGGAGAGAAGCAGTGAGAGCTAGTATTGGCTGGAAGTAAGTGAGTCAAAGGGAAAGAAGATTTAAAAATTGCGCCAAAGGCCCAGGTTCAAGTAATTTACCAATTAGCCGTAAATTAGTTAATTAGGTAACAGATAAAGAAGTGCAGCTGTAGCGGAGCGGCCTTGTTGAGGTGCAGTGCCTTGGGAGGTGAAGTGTGAGTCTTTGCCGCAAGAGTCTTTGAAATTTGTGATTTTTGTCTACTGAAGAAATGGCAGGCCTGTTGGTGCAGTGTGTTTCCTGCAGGATGTGGCAAGGCAGGGACACCGCTGGAGCTTCTGGAAACTACACCTGCAGAAATTGTGTCCAGGTGCAGCTCCTGAATGCAGGGCCGGATGTGCGGGGCCAATTGGGAACAATTTTGGTGGGCCCCAGGTTCCCAGCCAAGGTGTGTCAGCCCTGTTATTTAGTATATATTATGTAATTGTACACTAGGTGCTATGGATTATACACTGTGTGAATCTCTCCTGCTTCCTCCCGTTTGACTATCAGTAGCTCCGCTGGCTTCCAACATTTACCGTCGCAGCTAATTACCATTAAACTGCATTATGTGATTGGACACAATGCCCTTGGAGACAGCGGTTGATTGGACGGGAGGAAACCGAATTGTTGATTGGACGGGAAATGTAAGGCAAGCTGGTTGTGTGATTGGACGAAACCCCATTAGAGACAGCGGTTGATTGGCCACCAAATAATCGGGTACAAATTGACAAATAGGAAAATAATAAAATCGCTGGTCGGTGCGAACTCGGTGGACTATCTGTGCTGTATCTCCAAACTAAACAGTATAACATGCAGGTACATTCATTCAAATGTCAGTGATTATTTCACATGATTTCTCACTGTATCTGACCAATCTCTGTTTAAGATGTTTGGTCTGCCTTCGGCATTGACTCTGAACTAAAAACCTAAACCAGACTCAATTGTTTCATCACATTGGTCTCAGTAAACTCACACATCTCTGCATTCAAGAGGCTGCCGTGGTTGGAATCACCGGCTCTGAGACCAGAGTGGGTAAAGCGACCTGAGATCAATACATAAGATGATAGCTCTTCTCAATAAAAAAAACAGGGACGTTTTTCACTCTAACCATGATGGCTAGAGCTTCTTGCAAGGTCCCATCTACCTGCACTCAGACTATAACCCTCCATTCCTTTCCCGTCCATGTACCTATCGAATTTATTTTTAAATGATAAAATCGAACCTGCCTCCACCACTTCCACTGGAAGCTTATTCCACACAGATACGACTCTCTGAGTAAAGAAATTCCCCCTCATGTTACCCCTAAACTTCTGTCGCTTTAAGCGCCTTGAGTATTCTAGAAAGGCGCTATATAAATCCCATCCATTATTATTATTATTATTATTATTAATTCTCAAATCATGTCCTCTTGTTTGAAACTTCCCCACTCTCAATGGGAAAAGCCTATCCACATCAACTCTGTCTATGCCTCTCATCATTTTAAAGACCTCTATCAAGTCCCCTCTTAACCTTCTGCGCTCCAAAGAATAAAGACCTAACTTGTTCAACCTTTCTCTGTAACTTAGTTGCTGAAACCCAGGCAACATTCTAGTAAATCTCCTCTGCACTCTCTCTATTTTGTTGACATCGTTCCTATAATTAGGCAACCAAAATTGTACACCATACTCCAGAATTGGCCTCACCAATGCCTTGTACAATTTTAACATTACATCCCAACTTCTATACTCAATGCTCTGATTTATAAAGGCCAGCACATCAAAAGCTTTCTTTACCACCCTATCTACATGAGATTCCACCTTCAGGGAACTATGCACAGTTATTCCTAGATCCCTCTGTTCAACTGCATTCCTCAATTCACTACCATTTACCATGTACGCCCTATTTTGATTTGTCCTGTCAAGATGTAGCACCTCACAGTTATCAGCATTAAAATCCATCAGCCATCTTTCAGCCCACTCTTCCAAATGGCCTAAATCTCTCTGTAGATTTGAAAATCTACTTCATTATCCACAACACCACCTATCTTAGTATCATCTGCATACTTACTAATCCAATTTACCACACCTTCATCCAGATCATTGATATACATGACAAACAACAATGGACCCAACACAGATCCCTGAGGCACCCCACTAGTCACCGGCCTCCAACCTGACAAACAGCCATCCACCATTACTCTCTGGCATCTCCCATTCAGCCACTGTTGAATCCATCTTGCTACTCTACCATTAATACCCAACAATTGAACCTTCTTAACCAACCTTCCATGAGGAACCTTGTCAAAGACCTTACTGAAGTCCATATAGACAACATCCACTGCTTTAACCTCATCAATTTCCCGGGTAATCTCTTCAAAAAATGTAAGAAGATTAGTCAAACATGACCTTCCAGGCACAAATCCTTGTTGACTGTTCCTAATCAGACCCTGTTTATCCAGATGCTTATATATATTATCTCTAAGTATCCTTTCATTTAATTTGCCCACCACTGACGTCAAACTAACAGGTCTATAATTGCTAGATTCACTCTTAGAACCCTTTTTTAAAAATGGAACAAAATGCGCAGTACGCCAATCCTCCGGCATTATTCCCGTTTCTAATGCCATTTGAAATATTTCTGCCATAGCCCCTGCTATTTCTACACTAACTTCCCTCAATGTCCTAAGGAATATCCTGTAACGACCTTGTTCAGTGGAGCCCATGGATGTGTCACTGAAAGCAGTGAAGAATGCAAACTCCACACTGCTTGTCCCCGCGTTTAATGAAGTGACTTTTAAATTACTTAAAATAAAAGTTGATTTCTCTTTGTAACAAATGTCAACCGTGCTTCTGATGAAAGAGGCATCAACACTTCTTTCTCTAACCTTCCGTAATTCAGTTGACTTTTATTTAAAGTGGAATATGCAAACATTGTCAGCTCCATCTGGACTTCACCCAGAGTGACTGGGAAGTCCAGAACAAGGGGCCACAGTTTAAGAATAAGGGGTCGGCTATTTAGGACTGAGATGAGGAAACACCTTTTCACCCAGAGAGTTGTGAATCTGTGCAATTCTCTGCCACAGAAGGCAGTGGTGGCCAATTCACTGGATGTTTTCAAGAGAGACTTAGATTTAGCTCTTAGGGCTAACGTAATCAAGGGATATGGAGAGAAAGCAGGAACGGGGATACTGATTTTAGATGATCAACCATGATCATATAGAATGGCGGTGCTGGCTCGAAGGGCCGAATGGCCTACTCCTGCACCTATTTTCTATGTTTCTATGACTGATAGAAATGCATGCTCCATTCTTGAAGGTATCTCGTGCGGGATTTGAAATCCCCGTCAAGTCATAATGTACCAATGAAGATGCTCTGCTTTCTTTCCATAGATTATCTGCTCTAGTTTAGTTTAGTTTAGTGATATAGCACGGAAACAGGCCCTTCCGTCCACCGAGTCCGCACCGACCAGCAATCCCCACACACAAACACTATCCCACACACACCAGTGACAATTTACATGTGTACCAAGCCATTGAACCTACAACCTGTACGTCTTTGGACAGCGGGAGGAAATGGAAGATTTCGGAGAAAACCAATGCAGGTCACGGGGAGAACATATAAACTCCGAACAGACAGCAGCCGTCATCAGGAACGAACTCGGGTCCCTGGCGCTGTGAGGCAGCCACTGTACCGCTGCACCACCGTGCCGCGAAGGTTTCTCGTGCGAGATTTGAAAGCCCCGTCAAGTCATAATGAACCAACAAAGATGCTCTATTTTCTTTCCATAGATTATCTGTTTAGTTTAGTTGAGATATACAGTGTGGAAACATGCCCTTCGGCCCCCCGAGTCCGCACCGACTCCTGCACACGAACACTATCCTGCACACAGTTCTTCAGACTGAGAGTCAGGGGAGAGGGAAACTAGAGGTATGAAAAGATACAGAACAAACTCCAGAACAGAATTATCTGTTCTGCACCTTTTCTCACCTCTAGTTTTCCTAATAATATGGAAACCTTTGAACCATTGAAACGAAGATTGACACAAAATGCTGGAGTAACTCGATGAGACAGGCAGCATCTCTGGATACTAGGAATGGGTGACGTTTTGGGTTGAGGCCCTTCTTCAGACCCTTCAACCATTGAACCAGCTCATTGGAGGTCTGTGAAACAGTGCAGGGCAATGCACCATCTAGTTTTGTCCAGCACAGTGGGGAAGTAAGTTATGCTTTACTCTAAAATCTTGGCAACAAAAATTAATGACTCCCCCCAACGGAAAGGAACCGCAGATGCAACCGTCACCGCAAAACGTCAATGATTCCGGGAAGAAAGAGAGAGAGAGAGAG
>NW_022630510.1:60593-103093 GCF_010909765.2 Amblyraja radiata
CTCTCTCTCTCTCTCGCTCTCGCTCTTGCTCTCTCTCACCCCTCTCTCGCTCTACCCTCCCCTCTCTTTCTCTCTGCTGTCGAGATAGGGCGGGGATAGGGTAAAAGGAGCCAATGAATAATATTAATATTTCATTAGACTCTCTTCACTCTACCTGCTCTACTTGTGCTTGGCATGGTCGTAAATATGTATAGTATTACCTGATTAGATTGGATAGCATGCAAACAAAATATTTTCATTGTTTCTCAGTACATATGACAATACTAAGTGTCGGCACTGTTGTGCAGCTGGTAGTACCTCTGCCTCATGGCGCCGTAGACTCGGGTTCGATTCTAACCACGGCCACTGTTTGCGTGGAGTTTGCACGTTTTTCTTATGACAGCGTGTGTTTCCGCCCACATCCCTATGGCATGCTGGCATAAACATGAATTGCCATCTGTAAATGTGCAGAACGCGAGATAACATAAAACTAGTGTGAGCAGGTGATCGATTGATGATTGGCGTGGACGGTGGGCCGAAGGGCCTGTTTGCATACTGTGTGAGAATAATTTGCGTCTCTTCTTCCTGAGGTGACTAAAGAAGGTCCATCTGTCTCCTCAGATTCTGGTGAACGCCTACCGCTGCACCGCTGAACGATGAGTCGGCCTTTTGGGAGGAGGTCCAGCTCCTAGCAGCATAGTGCACTGACAACAACCTGGCCCTTAACTCCAAGAAGACCAAGGAGCTCATTGTAGACTTCGAGAAGTCTAGGGGCGGCATGCACACCCACATCCAAATTAACGGGACGGAGGTGGAACGTGTTTCCAGCTTCAGGTTCCTGGGGGTCAACATCTCCGATGACCTCTCTTGGACCCACAATACCTCAACTCTGGTCAAGAAGGCTCACCAGCGTCTCTTCTTCCTGAGGAGACTAAAGAAGGTCCATCTGTCTCCTCAGATTCTGGTGAACTTCTACCGCTGCACCATCGAGAGCATCCTTACCAACTGTATCACAGTTTGGTATGGCAACTGCTCTGTCTCCGACCGGAAAGCACTGCAGAGGGTGATGAAAATTGCCCAAAGCATCACCGGTTCCTCGCTCCCCTCCATTGAGTCTGTCCAAAGCAAGCGTTGTCTGCGAAGGGCGCTCAGCTCGCCAAGGACTGCTCTCATCCCAACCACAGACTGTTTACCCTCCTACCATCCGGGAGGCGCTACAGGTCTCTCCGTTGCCGGACCAGCAGGTCCAGGAACAGCTTCTTCCCTGCTCTTTCACTACTCAACACTGTACCTCGGTGATTGCCAGTCACCCCCCCCCCCCCCCCCGGACACTCCCACCAGGAAAAAAAATACTATGACTGTATGCACGTAAATAGATTTATTTATTGCTCATATTTATGTTACTCTTCTAGGGAGATGCTAACTGCATTTCGTTGTCTCTGTACTGTACACTGCACAATGACAATAAAGTTGAATCTGAATCTGGGGTTTAATGTTGCAACGGTGTATTGTGTCAAAAGATGTCGACATTGTGTCCATCCGGAATCAAGAAGATAATGCACCCGTGTGATTGAACAGTGCGAGAGGGACAATTGTTGTGAGTTAGCGCATTGTTTAGATGCCGCAGGGTATAAGTTACAGCAACTGCCTGGGATCATTGTCAGGGCAAGTCGAGGATCGTAGCCAGGTCTCCCTCCGTGCAGTGTGCGGGTAGACAGCAGCGCGTGGCCTGACAGCAACCCACTGAACTGAACGGAGCGTCTCATCTCCGTCATGTGGTCTGCCTTTTAGCAGAGTGGGGTGGTGGCATTCCAAGTGCAGCTATGGGTGGAGGAAAACAGACAACCCTTGATAATTCCATTATTTTTTATTCATCACAGCTCCTCCAATGTCTCGATGACGGAGCTCCTGGAAAGGTGCGATGATTCGCAGCTGCTGGAATTAACAAATCATTACCGCCAGAGGCTGGAAGAGGCGATTCAAGAGGCGTTGGAGAATGTCGTCTTTGTTTTAGCATACGAGAGATATTTCAATGAGCAAGAGTACAAGGTAGGGAGAGGAATGGATGAGTGGTTACTTCAGCCGATACTCAAATGTTTTCATGCACAAATATTGTGGGACAAAGGGTCCATTCTTGTGCTGTGCTGCCTGTAATGAGTCGAGTCGTACGCACGTCAAGGAAAAATACATGTTTATTACAGTCCACTCACACAGCATTCATCTACACGGTGTTACAGTAACTAGCAGCTACTCAAATTACCAATAAACATAATATTACAATAGTGACCAAGCAAAGATACTATAAAACATAGTAAACACAAATTGTTCCCCCGCAACGATGATTACATTCCGAGAGGCATAACTGAAGTCGGGTCAGGCTTACTGAAATGGCGGAAGTTACGCTCCGTTGCGTACTACACGTCAGTCCATTGGATTTTGCAGGAGTGGTCTATCTTGCTCCGCTCTAGTATCTTTGCTAATTACTTAAGCAGACCTGATAGTATAAACCGCATAGTAGGCGGAGCTTCTACTAACAAGCACTACAATTGGTTAGTAAGAAGTAACCAATCTACACTTCTCTCTATAATTACAGCGCAGTCACAAAGAATAACCCGTACAGTGTTGAGTTTTTCAAACACGCCATTATATTTAGGATGTGGTGCAATACACTGCCACAACCCAAAGCGTGTCAATGATTCACATCGCTCGCACATTTTCAGAACACTCGCGACACAATAGTTATATGCACATTTTAGGCATAATTAATAGGTGATCAACTTCTCTTTGCAGTCTTACTTCCTTGCTTTCCACCAGGTAGACAAAAATGCTGGAGAAACTCAGCGGGTGAGCCAGCAACTACGGAGCAAAGGAAATAGGCAGCGTTTCGGGTCGAGATCATAGAAACATAGAAACATAGAAATTAAGTGCAGGAGTAGGCCATTCGGCCCTTCGAGCCTGTACCGCCATTCAATATGATCATGGCTGATCATCCAACCCAGTATCCCGTACCTGCCTTCTCTCCATACCCTCTGATCCCCTTAGCCACAAGGGCCACATCTAACTCCCTCTTAAATATAGCCAATGAACTGGCCTCGACTACCCTCTGTGGCAGGGAGTTCCAGAGATTCACCACTCTCTGTGTGAAAAAAGTTCTTCTCATCTCGGTTTTAAAGAATTTCCCCCTTATTCTTAGCTGTGACCCCTTGTCCTGGACTTCCCCAACATCGGGAGCAATCTTCCTGCATCTAGCCTGTCCAACCCCTTAAGAATTTTGTAAGTTTCTATAAGATCCCCTCTCAATCTCCTAAATTCTAGAGAGTATAAACCAAGTCTATCCAGTCTTTCTTCATAAGACAGTCCTGACATCCCAGGAATCAGTCTGGTGAACCTTCTCTGCACTCCCTCTATGGCAATAATGTCCTTCCTCAGATTTGGAGACCAAAACTGTACGCAATACTCCAGGTGTGGTCTCACCAAGACCCTGTACAACTGCAGTAGAACCTCCCTGCTCCTATACTCAAATCCTTTTGCTATGAAAGCTAACATACCATTCGCTTTCTTCACTGCCTGCTGCACCTGCATGCCCACTTTCAATGACTGGTGTACCATGACACCCAGGTCTCGCTGCATCTCCCCTTTTCATAGTCGGCCACCATTTAGATAATAGTCTGCTTTCCTGTTTTTGCCACCAAAATGGATAACCTCACATTTATCCACATTATACTGCATCTGCCAAACATTTGCCCACTCACCCAGCCTATCCAAGTCACCTTGCAGTCTCCTAGCATCCTCCTCACAGCTAACACTGCCCCCCAGCTTAGTGTCATCCGCAAACTTGGAGATATTGCCTTCAATTCCCTCATCCAGATCATTAATATATATTGTAAATAGCTGGGGTCCCAGCACTGAGCCTTGCGGTACCCCACTAGTCACTGCCTGCCATTGTGAAAA
Source organism: Amblyraja radiata (assembly GCF_010909765.2). Classification (NCBI taxonomy): domain Eukaryota; kingdom Metazoa; phylum Chordata; class Chondrichthyes; order Rajiformes; family Rajidae; genus Amblyraja; species Amblyraja radiata. Next base: position 64,524 of record NW_022630510.1, read on the forward strand.
GGACCCGTTTACTCCTACTCTTTGCTTCCTGTTTGCCAGCCAGTTCTCTATCCACATCAATACTGAACCCCCAATGCCGTGTGCTTTAAGTTTGTAAACTAATCTCTTATGTGGGACCTTGTCGAAAGCCTTCTGGAAGTCCAGATACACCACATCCACTGGTTCTCCCCTATCCACGCTACTAGTTACATCCTCGAAAAATTCTATAAGATTCGTCAGACATGATTTACCTTTTGTAAATCCATGCTGACTTTGTCCAATGATTTCACCACTTTCCAAATGTGCTGCTATCCCATCTTTAATAACTGACTCTAGCAGTTTCCCCACTACCGATGTTAGACTAACTGGTCTGTAATTCCCCGTTTTCTCTCTCCCTCCCTTCTTAAAAAGTGGGATTACGTTTGCTACTCGCCAATCCTGAACTACTCCAGAATCTAAAGAGTTTTGAAAGATTATTACTAATGCATCCACTATTTCTGGAGCTACTTCCTTAAGTACTCTGGGATGCAGCCTATCTGGCCCTGGGGATTTATCGGCCTTTAATCCATTTAATTTACCCAACAACACTTCCCGGCTAACCTGGATTTCACTCAATTCCTCCAACTCCTTTGACCCGCGGTCCCCTGCTATTTCCGGCAGATTATTTATGTCTTCCTTAGTGAAGACGGAACCAAAGTAGTTATTCAATTGGTCCGCCATATCCTTGTTCCCCATGATCAACTCACCCGTTTCTGACTGCAAGGGACCTACATTTGTTATAACTAATCTCTTTCTTTTCACATATCTATAAAAACTTTTGCAGTCAGTTTTTATGTTCCCTGCCAGTTTTCTTTCATAATCTATTTTTCCTTTCCTAATTAAGCCCTTTGTCCTCCTCTGCTGGTCTCTGAATTTCTCCCAGTCCTCCGGTATGCTGCTTTTTCTGGCTAATTTGTACGCATCATCCTTCGCTTTTATACTATCCCTGATTTCCCTTGTTATCCACGGATGCATTACCTTCCCTGATTTATTCTTTTGCCAAACTGGGATGAACAATGTTTGTAGTTCATCCATGCAGTCTTTAAATGTCTTCCATTGCATATCCACCGTCAACCCTTTTAGAATTAATTGCCAGTCAATCTTGGCCAATTCACGCCTCATACCCTCAAAGTTACCTTTCTTTAAGTTCAGAACCATTGTTTCTGAATTAACAATGTCACTCTCCATCCTAATGAAGAACTCAACCATATTATGGTCACTCTTGCCCAAGGGGGCACGTACAACAAGACTGCTAACTAACCCTTCCTCATTACTCAATACCCAGTCTAAAATAGCCTGCTCTCTCGTTGGTTCCTCTACATGTTGATTTAGATAACTATCCCGCATACATTCCAAAAAATCCTCTTCCTCAGCACCCCTGCCGATTTGATTCACCCAATCTATATGTAGATTGATGTCACCCATTATAACGGTTTTGCCTTTGTCGCACGCATTTCTAATTTCTTGTTTGATACCATCTCCAACTTCACTACTACTGTTAGGTGGCCTGTACGCAACACCCACCAGCGTTTTCTGCCCCTTAGTGTTTCGCAGCTCTACCCATACCGATTCCACATCCTGCAAACTAATGTCCTTCCTTTCTATTGCTTTAATCTCCTCTCTAATCAGCAACGCTACCCCACCTCCTTTTCCTTTCACTCTATCCCTCCTGAATATTGAATATCCCTGGATGTTCAGCTCCCAGCCTTGGTCACCCTGGAGCCATGTCTCCGTGATCCCAACTATATCATAGTCATTAATAGCTATCTGCACATTCAACTCATCCACCTTATTACGAATGCTCCTTGCATTGAGACACAAAGCCTTCAGGCTTGTTTTAACAACACTCTTACCCCTTATACAATTTTGTTGAAAAGTGGCCTTTTTGATTTTTGCCCTGGATTTTCCGGCCTGCCACTTTTACTTTTCACCTTGCTACCTATTGCTTCTACCCTCATTTTACACCCCTCTGTCTCTACGCTCACACATTTAAGAAACCCTTTCCCTTTAACTCCATCCTCCACTAGCCCATTCGACACCCCACCCCCCTTATTCAGTTTAAAACCACCCGTGTAGCAGTGGCAAACCTGCCTGCCAGAATGCTGGTCCCACACCTGTTAAGATGCAATCCGTCCCTTTTGTACAGTTCCCCCTTACCCCAAAACAGATCCCAGTGATCTAAGAATCTAAATCGCTGCCCCGTGCACCAGTTCCTCAGCCACACGTTCAGGTCCCGTATCTCCCTGTTCCTGCTCTCACCAGCACGAGGAACTGGAAGCAAACCGGAGATAACAACGCTGGAGGTCCTGCTTTTCAGCATTTTACCGAGCTCTCTAAAGTCACGCTGCAGAATATTCATCCCCTTCTTTCCGACATCGTTTGTGCCGACATGCACTACCACTTCCGGATGTTCACCTTCGCCCTTGAGGATTTTCTGCACTCTGTCCGTGACATCCTGGATCCTGGCACCAGGAAGGCAGCACACCATCCTCGCATCCCGTCTGTTGCCGCAGAAACCCCTGTCCGTACCTCTCACAATGGAGTCTCCTACTACAATGGCGTTGCCTGCCTTAGGCCTTTTTGGTTTTGGCTCAACAGCCCTATTCGCATCACAAGCCAGACCGCCGCCCAGTGTAAACACCTCTTCTGTCCCGACAGCTTCTAAGTGGTTGAACCTGTTCACAAGAGGTACAACCCCCGGGGACGTTGGCATTCCATGCTTCCCTCCCGTTCTCACTGTCTCCCACCTTCTCTCTTCCAGTACCTTAGGTGTAACAATCGTACTGTAGGACTTGTCGAGGAACGACTCCGTTTCTCGGACGAACCGGAGGTCATCCACTTGCTTCTCCAGTTCCCCAACACGGCCCTTCAGGAGCTCCACCTGGATGCACTTTTCGCATTTGTAGCAACCAGAGGCACCAGCGGTGTCCTTGACCTCCCACATACTGCAAGCATCACACTGAATCAGCTTGCCTGACATCTCCTTCTTTCGTCTTTCCCTCTGCAGTGTTTTGCGTAGTCTCCTCTCCTCAGCCTCCTCTCCGAAGACTCTCGAGCCAAAGACTCACACTTTACTCACAGGGCACTTCCCTCACAAGGCCGCTCACTCACTGCCGCTCCCTAAGAGCAGTCTTACTTCTTCAGACTGATGTGAGGGGGGGGGGGGGGGGGGGGGGCGAGAAGAAGAAAGGAAGAGGCGGAGAAAGTGGGCTGAGGGAGAGCTGGGTAGGGGAGGCGAGAGCAGGGACAATCTGAAATTGGAGAAGTCAACGTTCATACCACTGGGGTGTAAACTGCTCAAGCAAAATATTAGGTGCTGCTCCTCCAATTTACGGTGGGACTCACTCTGGCCATGGAGGAGGCCCAGGACAGAAAGGTCGGATTGGGAATGGGAGGGGGCGTTGAAATGCTGAGCCACCGGGAGATCAGGTTGGTTGTTGCGAACCGAGCGGAGGTGTTGGGCGTAACGATCACCAAACCTGCGCTTGGGCTCACCGATGTAGAGCAGCTGACATCTAGAGCAGCGGATGCAATAGATGAGGTTGGAGGTGGTGCAGGTGAACCTCTGCCACACGTGGAACAACTGCTTGGGTCCTTCGATGGAGTCGAGGGGGGAGGTAAAACGACAAATGTAGCATCTCCTGCGGTTGCAGGGGAAAGTACCAGGAAAGGGAGTGGTTTGGGTGGGAAGGGACGAATTGACCAGGGAGTTATGGAGGGAATTGTCTCTGTGGAAAGCCGACAGGGGAGGAGTTGGGAACATGTGGCCAGTGGTGGGATCCCGTTGGAGGTGGCGAAAATGTCGGAGGATTATCTGTTGTATGTGACTGCTGGGAGGGTGGAATGTGAGGACAAGGTGGAGTGTGGGGGGGATGGGGTGTGAGAGCAGAGTTACGGGGTATAGAAGAGACCCTGGTGAGAGACTAATCTATAGTCAAAGAGGGGAACCCCCGTTCCCTGAAGAATGAGGACATCTCCGATGCCCCGGTCTGGAATCCACCAGTCATTTTTAATCTTATTTGCCAAATGGATACAGTTGTCACCATCAACCCGCAGCAAGAGCGGGGGCCGTGGATGATAAAGTCACATCCCGGATCCTGCAGGTCCCGCTGCAATTCCCCCGTCCCCCACTGGAGGGCAGGCAGCACTGGATATCCGGCATCAGCAGCAGAGCCGCGTACCCGGGTCACGTGACAGCGGGCAGGGTCGCCTCTGATGTCACGGCCCGGCCGGCCCGTGAAGCGTCGGGGTTTAAAGGGGAGGGCGGCCGTTTAAAGGGGAGGGCGGGGAATCGGCCAACAATATTCCGGTCCCCAGGGCGGTGGATTCCTGGAACAACCTCAGATCCTCCTCCCCGGAACTGAACTCATTTGCCCACAGCCTGAAACAAGTCGAGAAATAAAGAGGAAATAAGCAGATGAAACAACAGTGTCAATAACAGGGACTGGGGTTAATATTTCAACAACACTTACAGAACAAAATCACAGGAGAAAGAAGCCTGATATTTTATCACATTAAACATTAACACAAACACTCACCAGATCTGCTTCAGTCTTGGGCAGTTCTGTATGAGGCGGCGGAAAGCGGGGACAGATCGGTCTGTGAGGGAGTTGTTTGTCAGGTCCAGCTCCGTCAGTGAGGAGTTTGTACTGAGAGCAGAGACGAGATCCTTGGCTCTTGAATCTGTGAGACCGACACTGTTCAGCCGGGAGATGAGAGAGAGTGAGGGTGAGGGACACAGAGAGACAGGAGACGGTGCAAATCCCCAGTGTTTATCAGTGACACACTTACTGATCATTCCCACCCTGCTTTATATAAGGACTATCCCCTACTCCCAATTCCTCCGTCTACGCCGCATCTGCACCCAGGATGAGGTGTTCCACATTAGGGCATCGGAGATGTCCTCATTCTTCAGGGAATGGGGGTTCCCCTCTTCTATTATAGATGAGGCTCTCACCAGGGTCCCTTCTATACCCCGTAACTCTGCTCTCACACACCATCCCCCCACTCATAACAAGGGCAGAGTCCCGCTTGTCCTCAACTTCCACCCTGCCCAGCCGTCACATACAACAAATAATCCTCCGACATTTTCGCCACCCCCAACGTGACCCCACCACTGGCCACATCTTCCCTTCTCCTAATCTGAGGAAAGACATTCTGGTCTCCTAATCTGAGGAAAGACATTCTTGCCATAGAGAGAGTACAGAGAAGGTTCACCAGACTGATTCCTGGGATGTCAGGACTTTCATATGAAGAAAGACTGGATAGACTCGGTTTCTACTCGCTAGAATTTAGAAGATTGAGGGGGGATCTTATAGAAACGTACAAAATTCTTAAGGGGTTGGACAGGCTAGATGCAGGAAGATTGTTCCCGATGTTGGGGAAGTCCAGAACAAGGGGTCACAGTTTAAGGATAAAGGGGAAATCTTTTAGGACCGAGATGAGGAAAACCTTTTTTCACACAGAGAGTGGTGAATCTGTGGAATTCTCTCCCGCAGAAGGTAGTTGAGGCCAGTTAATTGGCTATATTTAAGAGGGAGTTAGATGTGGCCCTTGTGGCTAAAGGGATCAGGGGGTATGGAGAGAAGGCAGGTACAGGATACTGAGTTAGATGATCAGCCATGATCATATTGAATGGCGGTGCAGGCTCGAAGGGCCGAATGGCCTACTCCTGCACCTATTTTCTATGTTTCTATGTTTCTCCTCCCCTGTCTGCTTTCTGCAGAGACTGCTCCCTCCGTAACTCCCTGGTCAATTCGTCCCTTCCCTCCCGCACCACCATCTCTCCTGGCACTTTCCCTTGCAACCGCAGGAAATGCTACACTTGTCGCTTTACCTCCCCCCTTGACTCCATTCAAGGACTCAAGCAGTCTTTCCAGGTGCGGCAGAGTTTCACTTGCATCTCCTCCAACCTCATCTATTCCATCCGCTGCTCGAGATGTCAGCTGCTCTACATCGGAGAGACCAAGCGCAGGCTCGGCGATCGCTTCGCCCAACACCTCCGATCGGTTTGCATTAACCTACCTGATCTCCCGGTGGATCAGCACTTCAACTCCCCCTCCCATTCCCAATCCGACCATTCTGTCCTGGGCCTCCTCCACGGCCAGAATGAGTACAACGTAAATTGGAGGAGCAGCACCTCAAATTTCCCTTGGGCAGTTATCACCCCAGCGGTATGAACATTGACTTCTCCAATTTCAGGTAGTCCCTACTTTCTCCTCCCCTTCCCAGCTCTCCCTCAGCCCACTGACTCCGCCTGTTCCTTTCTTCTTCCCGCCCCCCCACACATCAGTCTGAAGAAGGGCACGACCTGAAACGTTGCCTATTTCCTTCGTTCCATAGATGCCACCTCACCCGCTGAGTTTCTCCAGCATTTTTGTCTAACTTCGCTTTTCCAGCATTTGCAGTTTCAAACAGCCAGGGAGTGTAAACACAATCTCTCACAGTCTGGGACTTACCCCAGTATCTGTATTTTACAGTCCGGGTTCCTCAGAGCCGCAGACACCAGTTTCACTCCGGAATCTCCCAGGTCGTTGCCTCCCAGTCTAAACACAAACAGACAGAGTAAGAAACAAAGTGATACAAATCCCGGCGAGGCTGAGATAGACAACTTCTCCCAAACGGATATTTACGGAAACACCTCAGCACATTATTGAACAACTCTCATCGTTGTGGTGTTTGATGACTTTCACCTTTTATTTTCATTCCCCGACCGACAACCGGGAAATGTTCCCCGTGCAGAGAACGGCGGCAGGCAACACGCGTGACCCAGGGGAAGGGGTCGATCATCGGTGACCCGGGAGAGGAGGGGGGGAAGTGGAGACGACCACCGGTGATCCGGGGGAGGGGGGGGTAAAATAGGAGGGGTGCCCCCCCCCCCCCCCCCCCCCCCCCCGTGCACATTGATGGCCGCTCGGCCCCATAGAAGGAGCGCTGGACGGAATAACAAAATAGTGGAACAATATTACAGTTCAGTGTTAGCGTCAAAGGAGAGTTACCTCAATTCCTGACACTTGTGCAAAGCCGGTCGCAGCCGCCGGAGACCTTCGCACTGAATGCGGCAGCTCGTCAGATCGAGGTGTTTGATTCTATCACACGGCCTGATGACACGAGACAGGACCGCACAATCAATCGGGGTCAGTCCCAGGTCACTGAATGAAAGTGTTTCCACAGATCCCAGTGTCTGCTGAGCCAGTGCAGGATTTTGAGACTCAAACTGGTAGTGCAGCATGTTCAGGAAGCTCCGTTTACCAGCTTCACTCACTACGTTTCTAGCCCGGCGTTTAACCTCCTCCTTCACCCAGTCAATCACTCGGCAGATTGTTTGATGGGTGTATTGACCCAGAAACTCCTCCAGGATCCAAGCTGACCATGGGGAGGAGAGACCAGCGACAAAACGGAGAAACACTTCAAATCGTCCGTCTGAATTGCCATGGGCTTCAATGAGGAGTGCCGTAATATCCCCGCGATCTGGAGACATGAATTGTGCGAGTGCGGCTACAAACTATTGGATGGTGAGGTGCGGGAAGGTGTACACCACGCTCCGGGCTGAATCCTCTCTCTCCAAAAGTTCCATCAGGAACCCGGACAGGAACTGAGAAGGCTGCAGATGATATTTGATCAAATCTCCATCTGTGAACACAATGTTCTTCTCAGCCACTCCAGTGAAGGCCGTCTGACCAAGCCTCAGTAACACCTCACGGGGGCTCTCACTCTCACGGCCGTGGTTTTTCTGGATGTTGTAAATAAAGTAGCAATATAGTTGGGTGATGGTCTTGGGAACTCACTGCGGGTCCCGGTGTGTTTGTGTGAAGAAGGGGCCCAGTGTCAGGCCGAGGATCCAGCAGTAGGAGGGATTGTAGCTCATGGTGTACAGGATCTCATTCTCCTTCACATGTTTGAAAACAGCTGCTGCCACCGTCTGATCTTCAAAATACCTGGTGAAATATTTATTCCGTTCCTCACCAACAAATCCCAGGATTTCAGCCCAGACCTCTGCCTTTTCCAGTAAATGTAACGCAGTGGGGCGGGTGGTCACTAGCACTGAACACCCTGGGAGCAGCTTGTGCTGGATTAAACTGTACACAATGTCAGACACTTTACACCGGGATTCAGGATCAGGGCACTGGTGCTGAGGATCTGTGTCTCTCTGACTGTCAGCAAAATCGATTCCACCCTTGAATTCATCCAGACCGTCGAATATAAACAGCAATCCCTCTGGGTTCTTACAGACCTCTCCTAGCATATTCCCAAAGTAAGGATACTGATCCAGAATCAGTTCCCTCAGGGTTACAATGCAGTTAATAGTGTTCAAATCCCGGAATTTGAAACTGAATACAAACTGGAATTGTTGGAATATTTCCCCCCTGGTCCAGTCATGAACAATCTTTTGCACCATTGTTGTTTTTCCGATCCCCGGGACTCCGACTACGGCAGACGAACTCCCAGAATTGGATTTGCTCGCCGAAATGTTCTGGAATAACTGATCAATTCGGATTTTTTTCAAACTCTCCCCCGAGATGTTCCTCTCTCCACTTTTCATGGTCCCGGACTCATGCCAGCAGCTCATGTTCCACCAGTGTCCGATCTCGAACAATGGAGATGATTGTGAGCTCAGCATATCGATCAAGCAGCTGGAAAACATTAACCTCGTTCATCAGGATGGTGTTCACGCTCACTGTTTCAGTCTGTGCTCGCAGTCTCCATGTGCTTCTGCTGAACATATTTTATCAGGTGATATAAACAAGAGGTCCTGAAATTAGATTCATCATGCAAAGAAAAACACATTCACAGTATCCTAATAGTCATAGTATGATACAGTGTGGGAACAGGCCCTTCGGCCCAACTTGCCCACACCAGCCAACAATGTCCCAGCTACCCTAGTCCCACTTGCCTGCGCTTGGTTCATATCGCTTCAAACCTGTCCTATCCATGCACCTACCTTAACAATTTCTTAAACGATGGGTTAGTCCCAGCCTCAACTACCTCCTCTAGCAGCCTACTTCATACACCCACCACCCTTTGTGTGAAAAAGTTACTCCTCTGATTCCTATTAAATCTTTTCCCCTTCACATTGAACCAATGTCCTCTGGTCCTCGATTCCCCTACTCTGGGCAGGAGACTCTGCGCATCTAACTGATGTATTCCTCTTATTCCCACTCACTTCCCCTTTAACTCCATCGTTATACTCCCAATTTGCCACTCCATTTAATTGCATCCCTTTAAACCCTTCACACTATGATTTACCCAGCCTATATTGGGAAAGTTAAAAGCTCCTACTACAACGACCTTATTTGACCTGCAGCTGTCTGCAATCTCCTGACACATTTGTTCTTCTAATTCCCGTTGACTATTCGGGGGTTGTAGCACACCTCCAACAAGGTGATCATCCTTTTCTTGTTCCTCAGCTCTACCCATATAGCCTCACTGGACGAAACCCCACTCCTCTTTTTCCCTCACCCCTGTCTCTCTTGAAGCTCCTGTACCCGAGAACAGTGACCAGGTTTCAGTCATGGCCACAATATCCCAGTCGCTCGTACCTATCCACGCCAAAAGCTTATCCGCCTTACCCATCAGGCCCCTTGCATTAAAATAGGTGCAGTTAAAACCAACCCTCCTTCCTCGCCCTCTGCCTTTCACCGGCCGATTCTGTCCATTAACCTCTCCCACACCACCTTCCATACCAAATTCTAGCCTCTCACGCGCCTCTGTCCTATACGAGATCCCACCCCCTGCCAATCTAGTTTAAACCCTCTCGAGTAGCATTAGCAAATCTGCCCGCTAGGATGGTGCTCCCCCTCCAGTTAAGGTGCAACCCGTCCCTTTTGTACAGGTCACCCCTGCCCCAGAAGAGATCCCAATGATCCAGAAATCTAATTCCATGCCCCCAGTACCAATTCCTCAACCACACATCCATTTCCCCTCTCTTCCCGTTCATGCCTTCACTAGCACGAGGTATTGGACGTAATCCTGAGATCACTACCCTGCAGGTCCTGCTTTTCAGTCTTCTACCCAATTCCGTAAACTGGTTTTGCAGAACCTACCTCCTTTTGCTTCCTACCTATGTCGTTTGTGCCAACATGTGCAACAACCTCCGCCTGCTCCACTTCACTCTTGAGCATGTCGTGCAGCCGCTTCAAGACGTCCTGGACCCTGGCACAAGGGAGGCAACACACCATCCTGGTGTCTCGCCTGCTGCCTGCCGCAGAATCTCCTGTCTGCATCTCTGACTATTGACTGGCCCATATTATGCTTGACGATTATGATTAATGTTATGCTCATTAGTTGACTGTGTTATTGATTACATATTATCTGATTGTTATAGCTGTTTATTGGTTGACTAAGCAGAAATAAATTAGTAAAATTATATTTGGACAGATACATGGATTGTAACAGGTTAGAGGGATATTGGGCAGTAGCGGCTGGTCGGGAGAGCTTAAATGGGGCATTTTGGTCGCTATGGACAAATTAGACCTCAGATCCCGTTACTGTGCTGTATCTATCTAACTAAAAGTCTCATCTTGACCACTTCCTGTCTGCGCTGTATATTGATTTTAGAAAGACACAACCCTATATCGCTATGATTTTTGGCCATCTTACTCACAGTCCTCCTCCGCTGCGGCAGCCCCGAGAATTTTTCCCATCGATGAAAAATAAAAAAGCTATCAGTGTTTAAAGAATCTTGAGATCAGATGATTGGTCCTCACGCCTGTCAATCACCACGATGAAGGTAACGCCACATCCAGGGGGGCAGGACTATAAAACCCCAGCTGCCTGGACATGAGTCAGTCACTCAGGAAGATCGCGAGGGAGAGTCCACGACTGTGATTCTAAGCTGTGAATCAACTGAACTGTGCGTCTGCAATGTACTTGGAATAAATGATTTGTTAGGAGGTTGAAATGCAATGACATTGGATTTGCTGGCCTACGCTCTGCTTGAAATGTTATGAAATTGGATTTGCTGGCCCGCGCTCTGCTTGAAATGCCATGCAATTGGATTATCTGGCCTGTGCTCTGCTTGAAATGCTCTCCAATTGGATTAGCTGGCCTGCGCTCTACTTGAAATGCTATGAAATTGGATTCGCTGGCCTGCGCTCTGCTTGAAATGCTATGAAATTGGAATCGCTGGCCTGCGCTCTGCTTGTAATGCTATGGAATTGGATTTGCTGGCCTGCACTCTGCTTGAAATGCTACGAAATTGGATTAGCTGGACTGCGTTCTGCTTGAAATGCTATGAAATTGGATGCGCCGGCCTGCGCTCTGCTTGAAATGCTATGAAATTGGATTCGCTGGCCTGCGCTCTGATTGAAATGCTATGAAATTGGATGCGCTGGCCTGCACTCGGCCTGACATGCTATGAAATTGGATTCGCTGGCCTGCACTCGGCATGACATGCTATGAAATTGGATTTGCTGGCCGGCACTCGGTGTGTCATGCTATGAAATTGGATTCGCTGGCCTGCACTCGAGGTGAAATGCTATGAAATTGGATTTGCTGGCCTGCACTCGGTTTGACATGCTGTGAAATTGTATTCGCTGGCCTGCACTCGGCTTGACATGCTGTGAAATTGGATTTGCTGGCCTGCACTCAGCTTGACATGCTGTGAAATTGGATTCGCTGGCCAGAGATGTGTCATGTCAGGGACCTTCTGCAGACTGTTTATAGTGGAGGTGGGTGGAGAAAGCTGGGAGGCCAGCTGCCTCACAGTGCCAGAGACCCGGGTTTGATCCTAACCTTGGGTGTTGCCTGTGTGGAGTTAGGACCTTCTCGCTGTAACCGCGAGGGTTGTTTCCGAGTCCTTTACATTCCTCCACATCGCAAAGACGTTGATTAATTGGACCTCTGTAAATTGTCCCAAGTCTGCAAAATTTCGATATAAAGAAAGGATAAATAGATCGATGGATGGCGTATACGCAGTTGGCCGAAACATGCAACTGAATACATTTCAGATGAGCAGATATTTCCAAGGAAGCCTTCATGGCTTTGAACGATTCGATCAGAACAGAACCTGATGGAATAATTTCATGGAATGAGTCTGAGTTGCATTTTGAGGAAAATGACAAATTCCGTACAGAAAAATGAATGTCCTGTACCTTCTTCCCCCATTGCTTTCAGCAACTCCTCCAAGTTTGGAAGCAGGTGGTGCATTTTCACAAAGCATTTCCATATCAGTTTACGGACCCGCGGCTCTTTCTCAGTCATCAGGTTGAGGAGAAGTGTGGAACCAGCCGCACAGCTTCCTCTCTTTGTGCGTTTGATGACTTGCTGTGAAGAGCCGCAGAGACAAGTAGTTGTAGAGCTGTACAGCACGGAACCCTCTGCTATCCTTGCCGATGGATTTACTGGAGTCTTACATGGTAGAATGATAGAGCAGTATACCACAGGATGACAGGCCATTCAGCCCACATTGTCCATGCCTACCAAGTTGCAATTGTAAGCTAGGATCATTTGCCTGCATTTGGCCGACAGCCCTGTAAGCCCCTCCTATCCACACATCTGTCTGAATGTACTTTGAAATCCCTAATGTTATCCACTTTTCCAGCTTCCTCTGGCATTGTGTTCCAGATATCGACTGCTCTCCAGGTAAACCTGTTGTTCCCAGATCCCACCTACATTTCTCCCATCTCACCTCAAGCCTGCACCCTCCAGTTTGTGGATCCTTTATCCTGGAAAACAAGAATGTGTTCCCTTTATCCCAGCATCTCTTTGTCTTGCACACCTCAGTAAATTCACCCCTCATTCTCTTGCACAGCAAAGACAAAATATCCCAGCCTACCTAACCTCTCAAGACCATAGGCCTGGGCATCCTGGTTAATCTAGCCTTTATCATTTCCAACTGAACGACAAGATTAATAAGGAAGATATTGTGAAGGAGCGGGACAGAGTCACATCAAATAAGAAATTGAGGAATTGCACAGGGATGGACTTCACGGACATATGGAGCAGTGAATGCAGTGGCCGGCTGGGTCTTCTAACTGAGAGCATTACAGTTGGGAATTAGGGATTGTCCTGGAGTATCAATGGGATCAAATTCCTCTGCCTTTCACTATTCAAAATTATCTCTCAAGTCACTGGTAGCAAAAACAGGAAGGCAGATTACTATCTAAATTGTGTCAAGTTGGGGTAAAGGGGAAGTACAACAGGATCTGGGGGTTTAAGAAGGAACTGCAGATGCTGGAAAATCGAAGGTACACAAAAATGCTGGAGAAACTCAGCGGGTGCAGCAGCATCTATGGAGCGAAGGAAATAGGCAACGTTTCGGGCCGAAACCCTTCTTCAGACTGGATCTGGGGGTCCTTGTTCGTGTTCAATGAATGTAAGCATGCAGATACATCAGGCAGTGAAGAAAGAGAATGGCATGTTGGCCTTCATAACCAGAGAAGTTGAGTATAGGAGCAAAGAGGGCCTTCTGCAGTTGTACAGAGCCCTGGTGAGACCACACCTGGAGTATTGTGTGCAGTTTTGGTCTCCAAATTTGAGGAAGGACATTCTTGCGAATGAGGGAGTGCAGCGTAGATTTACAAGGTTAATTCCCGGGATGGCGGGACTGTCAAATGCTGAGGGAATGGAGCAGCAGGGTTTGTATACTCTGGAATTCAGAAGGATGAAAGGGTTTCTTATTGAAATATAATATTCTTTAGGGTTTGGACACTTGGAGGCAGGAAAAATGTTCCTGATGTTGGCGGAGTCCAGAACCAGTGGCCACAGTTTAAAAATAAGGGTAAGCCATTTAGAACGGAGATGAGGAAACACATTTCCTCTCAGAGAGTTGTGAGTCTGTGGAATTCTCTACCTCAGAGGGCGGTGGAGGCCGGTTTTCAGGATACTTTCAAGAGAGAGCTTATAATTGGACTCTTAAAGATAGCGGAGGCAGGGGATATGGGGAGAAGGCAGGAACAGGATACTGATTGTGGATGATCAGCCATGATCACATTGAATGGCGGTGGTGGCTCGAAGGGCCGATATGCCCACTCCTGCACATATTGTCTTTTGTCTATTGTCTAAATGATGAAAGAATGGACCAGTTGGGCTTACATTCACCGGAATTTAGATGATGGATGAGAGGGGATTTTTTCGTAGCATACAACATTCTTAAGGGATTGGACAGGTTACATGCAGTAAAATGTTCCCGATGTTGGGCGAGTCCAGAACAGTTTAAGAATGAGGGGACTGAGATTAGGGAAAAACTTTCTTAAATATATTCAAGACAGAGTTAGCTATATCTCTTACGGCTAACAGAATCAAGGGATATGTGTAGAAAGCAGGAAAGGGGTACTGATTTGGGATGATTAGCCATGATCATATTGAATATATGGCTCGAAGGACCCGAATGGCCTACTCCTGCACCTATTTTCTATATTTCTGTGTTTCTCTACTTCAGCGCCATCAATGTAAATTGGGGTCTGTGTATTACTTCGCTCCCTGTGTCAATCACAATCTCCTTTGTCTTTCAGACTTTGAGGGGAGTTATTATCTTGTCACCATGTTATGAGGTTCTCAATCTCCTTCCTGTATTCCGTCTCGTCATTATTTGATATCTGGTCTACTCCAGGAGTGTCTGCCGTGATATCCCAGTATTGCAGGGAGTGTGGGAGGATGGGTTGCAAATTGCTTATTGGGCAATAGACGATAGACAACAGGTGCAGGAGTAGGCCATTCGGCCCTTCGAGCCAGCACCGCCATTCAATATGATCATGGCTGATCATCCACAATCAGTACCCCGTTACTGCTTTCTCCTCATATCCCCTGACTCCGCTATCTTTAAGAGCCCGATCTAGCTCTCTCTAGAAAGTAAGGCAGAGAATTCCACAGACTCACAACTCTTTGTGAGAAAAAGTGTTTCCTCATCTCCGTTCTAAAAAACAAACCCTAAATGGCTTACCCCTTATTATTAAACTGTGGCCCTTTTTCTGGACTCCCCCAACATCGGGAACATCGGCCTCTAGCGTGTCCAAACCCTTAATAATCTTATATGTTTCAATAAGATGCCCTCTCATCCTTCTAAACTCCAGAGTGTACAAGCCCAGCCACTCTTTTCTCTCAGCATATGACAGTCCCGCCATCCCGGGAATTAACCTGTTGAACATACGCGGCACTCCCTCAATAGCAAGAATGTCCTTCCTCAAATTAGGGGACCAAAATTGCACACAATACATAGTTAGACATGTTATCAAGACCTTTATTGTGTCCGTTTGTCAGAATATTTCAAGTTTCAAGGACAGACATTTATAAATTATTCTGGGGAAAAAAAACAAAGTTGTACAAAGGCAAAAAGAAGTTGATCACCTATTAATTATCTCAAATATGTAAAATCCACAGACAACTATTGTCGCCTGCAGCCACCACTGCAGGCGACGTGAATCATTGAAACGCTTTGGGTTCTCTCGCGGTGTTTTCCACCACATACTGAATATAATGACGTGTTTGAGCAACTCACCACCACTGTATGGGATATTCTTTGTGACTGCCTCGTACTGAGTTGTAATTACAGAGAGCAGTACAGCACAAGAATGGACCCTTCGGCCCACAATATTTGGTCATGAAAACATTTGAGTATCGGCTGAAGTAACCCATTCATCCATTCCTCTCCCCACCTTGTACTCTTGCTCACTGAAATATTTCTCGTATGCTAGAACGAAGACGACATTCTCCAACGCCTCTTGAATCGCCTCTTCCAGCCTCTGGCGGCAATGCTTTGTCAAATCCAGCAGCTGCGAATCATCACACCTTTCCAGGAGCTCCGTCATTGAGGACATTGGAGGAGCTGTGATGAATCAAAATAATGGAATTATCAAGGGTTGTCTGTTTTCCACCACCGATCCCTGCACTTGGAGTGTCACCACGCACTGGTGAGTAAGGCAAGACAGCGCCTTTACCACATCAGGCAGCTGAGGAAACTCAGAGTCTCTCTGAGGATCCTTCAGTGCTTCTACTCTGGGGCTGGAGTAAGCATCTTGTCCGGCAACATCACAATCTGGTTTGGGAACAGCTATGCCCAGGACAGGAAGGCTCTGCAGAGAGTAGTGCGTTCGGCCAAACACACTATGGGAACTACACTCGCACCCCTGCAGGACCTATACAACAGGAGGTATAGATCCAGATCCAGCAACGTTATGGGGGACCCCTACCACCCCAGCAGCGGACTGTTCCAGCTGCTATGGTCAGGCAAACGCCTCCGATGCCACGCTGTGAAAACAGAGAGGATGAGACGGTGTTTCTTCCCACAGGCCGTCAGGACTGTAAACTCTTATCTCACCCGCGACTAATTTACTGTTGTCTTGTGTCTTTTGTAAAAAAAGATTTTCGAGCATTTAAATACTGATTCTGTTCTATTCTGTTCTGTAGTTATTTGCACAATCCGCAGGCATTGCCACTTTCATTTCACTGCACATCTTGTATGTGTATGTGACAAATAAATTTGGCTTGACTTGACTTGTTTGATCAAAACTTACAACATCAGCACATGGTGGCAATAACCACGTCCCCACAGCAATTGCAACTGCTCCAGAGAGGAGTCACGACATACCCGTTGCTCCGGCTCGGTTCGTGTAGTCGGTTAATTTATTACAATTGTAACAGCTTCAGAGAGGCTGTAATTGTAACTGATTCAGGTCTTCACCCTGCACCCCAATTCCTCACCAGTCTTAATTTATTCAGCACCTGATATCGGAAGTTATTCAAAGATCATCAATAGTCAATTCAAGTCAAGAGATTTTATTGTCATGTGTCCCAGATAGGACAATTAAATTCTTGCTTGCTGTAGCACAACAGAACATTGTAGGCATAAATACAGAACAGATCAGTGTGTCCATATACCATAGACCATATATATATTGAATTGAATGCCATTGTATTGTCACTATACACATGTACAATGAGATTAAAAGCAGCTCCTACTCAGTGCAGACATGTAATTAGTGCAAAAAACAAAAAACAAAACAAAGGGGGGGGGGGGGGGATAAGGTGCACAGTTCTGCGGCGCTATATACATATCTATAAAAAGACAATGGATGAATAGAGTGAATAAATATGATTCCTATATACAGTATGGGTTATTGCACATATTTTTTTTTTTTTAAAGGGAGGGTTTTACACACATAAATAAACAGATAAAGTACAATAGGCTGTTATAATTCAGAGTTTGTTTGAAGTTGTGTTTAATAGCCTGATGGCTGTGGGGAAGCAGCTGTTCCTGAACCTGGATGTTGCAGATTTCAGGCTCCTGTACGTTCTACCTGAAGGCAGCGGAGAGATGAGTGTGTGGCCAGGATGGTGTGGGTCTTTGATGATGCTGGCAGCCTTTTTGAAGCAGCGACTGCGATAGATCCCCTCGATCGTGGGGAGGTCAGAGCCGATGATGGACTGGGCAGTGGTCACAACTTTCTGCAGCCTTTTCTGCTCCTGGAAGCTCATTACCCTCAAAGTCCTGCATCATAATCTTTTACATACCGCCCTCCCCCCACCCACCACCAATCCACTCAGCACGACCCCATAGTCTATCTGAACTATGCCTCTCATAACTATATATTTGTCTATTATGGTTGCAAATCTCTAGATTGTTACGTTTGCCCGTGCAAAACACAATTGTCCACAATCATTCCAACATAGCAAATGTGACAATAAATTGTTAAATATGAACCCCAATGAACAGTTCCATAAAACTGCGAAGTGGCCGTTTTATCCGAAAACCACAGGTTAAAGTTTTTCTACTGCCCGACCTTGTAAGGTCTCCTGATTCCGTTTGCATCCACCCAGCTTTATGGGCTCTGACGGTAAATTAATAAACGCTGGGCAAAGCTCATCTCTGTCTGATAATGTTTAACTGAGTCCACAGTTTGATCAGATTATGCCTCCACACCCTGTTTCCAAGACACGGGATTGTTCGCAATCACGCAGTGGTCATTGCGGTTCGGATAGATGAAACAAGTTGCCCGTTTTCTCAACTTGCTTGGTTACAGTGTTTATTTATCCTCCAGTCTTTCCCTCTCTGCCTCACAAGAAATGCCATGAGCTGTGGACACATGTGAGTCCCGCCTCAGCCTGGTGATACATCGTTCACCAAACAACCTGTTATTCACAGGATAAAAACCCCCAGAGAGACTCTCATATCTCTATGAGGTCACCGGTCTCCAGGATCAAGGTTGCCGCAGAGGTGCCCGCAGGCCCACTCTCCGGTGAATGCTGAATATCTGGAAACACTCTTTCCTCTTGCACGCTGTCTGTTACTTTCAGCAGATCCTGGCGGTACACGGTAGGATTGTAGCTGCACCAATCCTAGCGTGAAGGCATTTTGAAATTAAATCCAATTCCAGTGTCCACCCTGGGTTATTACAGTTATGGACATTGTACAGCAGGACCCTAACTATAACGTCCTGGAGATAAGACAACGGTTAGAGTTCTCACATGAGACTAATATGTCTACAATTTAGTTGTCCTTTAGAATCAGAGTGAAAGGAAAATTGTACTTAGTGTGTCTGTTATTTTTTTCCTATCTATTGATATATATATATATATATATATATATATATATTTTTTTTTTGTATTTTTATTAGAAGCAACGTACAGTAGTATAAACCGCAGAATATGACAAAATACATTTAATGTACATCTTCTATTTAAATTTAACAAGAAAGAAGTAGAACAAGGGAGAAAGAGCGAGAAAGAGAGAGAGTGAAAGAAATAGTGAACGTGTAAAGCCCTAGACTACCAATAGTGCAGTCCAGGAATGAGTAAAAGCCTATAGAAGAATAAGAAGACAAAAAACAAAAATAATAAAGAAAAAGAAAAAAGGGACCATTACGTGTTGATATTCCTGCTTCATTTCTCACCACACCCATCACCCTGTTCGTAAATCGGTTTAATTCCAGAATTGTGTTGCACCATACTATACTTGTAATGCATCAATGAAAGGAGACCATATCTTTAAAAATTGCTCTGATTGTCCTGCAAAGACGAGCCTCTTATCTTCAAGATGTAGCGTCTCAGACATGCTTGTGATCCACATTTTAAGCGTTGGGGTGGAGGCATTTTTCCAAAATTTAAGTATAAGTTTTTTTGCCATTATCAGGCCATAATTAAGGAAACGTCTTTGAAATATTGAAAGCTCTGTGCAGGCACCTGTTGTTCGAAAAATAATCAATTCTGTATGGGGGTCCAGTTTTGTTTTTAATAATTTTGAGAAGATTTTAAAGATTTATTTCCAAAATGTATGGAGTTTTATGCAAGAGGCAAAGGAGTGTGTTATAGTTGCTTCTTGAGATAAACACATGGATGGAACATGGATAGAAAATTGGTTGGCAGTGGCAAAGAGTAGGAGTGAACGGGTCCTTTTCAGAATGGCAGGCAGTGGCGAGTGGAATGCCGCAAGGCTCGGTGTTGGGGCCGCAACTGTTTAGCATATATATTAATGATTTGGAAGAAGGAATTAGGAGCAACACTATCAAGATTGCGGATGACACAACGCTGGGTGGCAGTGTGAACTGTGAAGAGGATGTTAGGAGGTTGCAGGGT
Source organism: Amblyraja radiata (assembly GCF_010909765.2). Lineage (NCBI taxonomy): Eukaryota > Metazoa > Chordata > Chondrichthyes > Rajiformes > Rajidae > Amblyraja > Amblyraja radiata. Next base: position 84,051 of record NW_022630510.1, read on the forward strand.
GACCTGGACAGACTGAGTGAGTGGGCAGATGCGTGGCAGATGCAATATAATATAGATAAATGTGAGGTTATCCACTTTAGCGGCAAAAACAAGGGGGCAGATTATTATCTCAATGGGGTTAGGTTAGGTAAGGGGGAGGTACAGCGAGACCTGGGTGTCCTTGTACACCGGTCACTAAAAGTTGGCGTGCAGGTACGGCAGGCAGTGAAGAAAGCTAATGGAATGTTGGCCCTCATAACAAGAGGATTTCAGTATAGGAGTAAAGAGGTTCTTCTGCAGTTGTATAGGGCTCTGGTGAGACCACATCTGGAGTATTGTGTGCAGATTTGGTCCCCTAATTTGAGGAAGGACATCCTTGTGATTGAGGTAGTGCAGTGTAGGTTCGCGAGATTGATCCCTGGGATGGCTGGACTGTCATATGAGGAAAGATTGAAAAGACTGGGCTTGTATTCACTGCAGTTTAGAAGGATGAGGGGTGATCTTATATAAACATATAAAATTATAAAAGGACTGGACAAGCTAGATGTTGGTAAAATGTTCCCAATGTTGGGCGAGTCCAGAACCAGGGGCCACAGTCTTAGAATAAAGGGGAGGTCATTTAAGACTGAGGTGAGAAAAAACTTTTTCACCCAGAGAGTTGTGAATTTATGTAATTCCCTGCCACAGAGGACATTGGAGACCAAATCATTGGATGGATTTAAGAGAGAGTTAGATAGAGCTGTAGGGGCTAGTAGAGTCAAGGGATATGGGGAGAAGGCAGGCACGGGTTATTTAACGAGACGATCAGCCATGATCACAATGAATGGCGGTGCTGGCTCGAAGGGCCGAATGGCCTCCCCCTGCACCTATTTTCTATGTTTTTATGTAATCTAGAGATTTGCAACCAGAATAAACAAATGTAAAGTTATGAGAGGCATAGTTCGGATAGACTATGGGGTCATGCTGAGTGGAATTGGGTGGGGGGGGGAGGGGGTATTTAAAAGATTATCACACAGGACTTTGTGGGTAATGACTCCGATAACTTCCGACATCAGGTGCGGAGTACAGTAAGACTGGTGACTGCTAATTGGGATGCAGGGGTCTATAGTCTTACAATAAATTATTCTATGCGCTGAAAAAGTCCGTTTTGAGCAAAACAAACTGTTGGAACTAATCGCTTCTCAGAGTATTTGTATAGTTCAGTAGCAGCATCACGGATCTGGGTGTGGACCTGTTTGCTGATGGGGATGAAGACCAGCTTTATGACTGTGTTATACATTGACCTTTACTCAGGGTGTTTTCACCCGCTGCTGGGACCAACAAAACTCACTCGCGTGGATTCGCTTGAAGCAGAATCGGGAGCAGAGCGTCAGGTAAGAACACAAAACTTATGGGGCAACATCGTGGCGTTTTCACAGGAATTCCTACCAAGGCAGTATTTCTATGCAGCTGTCAAACAGTCGCTATGTTGGTGTGTTATTAATGGTTCTGTAAGGAAATAGTTTTTGTTTTAAACATAAGTATTTCTCAATATTCAAAGCTGAACTTCCTGAAGTATTCTCAGCTGTTAGTATCCATTGCTGGCAGGTATGAGCAAGTTTGAGATGTCGGGGCTTTTCCTGTTGGCATGCAGGGTGGGATTGTGGCTAAAGCCCGTGTTCCCAGCAAGCGTGGACAAAGCGGGGAAACAACAGTGGACCAATATAGAGAGAGCGGGTGAACAATAACAACAGCTAAAAACAAATGAGTCAAGTGTGTTTTAAGTTCAAGTTCAAGTTAGTTTATTGTCATGTGTCCCTGTATAGGACAATGAAATTCTTGCTTTGCTTAAGCACACAGAAAATAGTAGGCATTTACTACAAAACAGATAAATGTGTCCATATACCATGATATAGATATATACACACATGAATAAATAAACTGATAGTGCAAATAACAGAAAGTGGTTGGTAATAATCAGAGTTTTGTCCGAGCCAGGTTTAATAGCCTGATGGCTGAGGGGAAGTAACTATTCCTGAACCTGGTTGTTGCAGTCTTCAGGCTCCTGTACCTTCTACCTGAAGGTAGCAGGGAGATGAGTGTGTGGCCAGGATGGTGTGGGTCTTTCATGATACTGCCAGCCTTTTTGAGGCAGCGACTGCGATAGATCCCCTCGATGGAAGGAAGGTCAGAGCCGATGATGGACTGGGCAGTGTTTACTACTTTTTGTAGTCTTTTCCTTTCCAGGGCGCTCAAATTGCCGAACCAAGCCACGATGCAACCGGTCAGCATGCTCTCGACTGTGCACCTGTAGAAGTTAGAGAGAGTCTTCCTTGACAATCCGACTCTCCGTAATCTTCTCAGGAAGTAGAGGCGCTGATGTGCTTTTTTGATGATTGCATTAGTGTTCTCGGACCAGGAAAGATCTTCAGAGATGTGCACGCCCAGGAATTTGAAGCTCTTGACCCTTTCAACCATCGACCCGTTGATATAAATGGGGCTGTGGGTCCCCCTCCTACTCCTTCCAAAGTCCACAATCAGTTCCTTGGTTTTGCTGGTGTTGAGGGCCAGGTTATTGCGCTGGCACCATATGGACAGTTGCTCGATCTCTCTTCTGTACTCTGACTCATCCCCATCAGTGATACGCCCCACAATAGTGGTGTCGTCAGCGAACTTGATGATGGAGTTCGCACTGTGGTTCGCTACGCAGTCATGGGTATAGAGTGAGTACAGCAGGGGGCTGAGCACGCAGCCTTGAGGTGCTCCCGTGCTGATTGTTATTGAGGCTGACACATTTCCACCAATACGAACAGACTGTGGTCTGTGGACGAGGAGGTCGAGGATCCAGTTGCAGAGGGATGCGCAGAGACCCAGTTCTGCGAGTTTGGTAACCAGTTTGGAGGGGATGATTGTGTTAAATGCCGAGCTGTAATCAATGAATAACAGCCTGACATATGAGTTTTTGTTGTCCAAGTGGTCCAGTGCGGAGTGGAGGGCCAGCGAGATCGCATCCACCGTTGATCTGTTGTGGCGGTACGCGAACTGCAGTGGTCGGACGGGACAATGACATTCTTACTTGCTGCAGCACCACAGAAAGAGTGAATATGTAAACATTGTATATAACGGGAAAAAAAGAAAAAGTTCAATAAATAACAAATATAGTGCAACTAACAAATAATAATAGTCTTTTGCAGTTCAGAGCTCATAGCTTATTCCTTGTGTTTAATAGCCTGATGGCTGCGGGGAAGTAGCTGTTCCTGAACCTGGACGTTGCAGTCTTCAGGCTCCTGTACCTTCTACCTGATGGCAGCGGTGAGATAAGTGTGTGGCCAGGATGGTATGGTCCTTGATGATTTTGGCTGCCTTTTTGAGGCAGCGACTATGATAGATCGCTTCGACGGTGGGGAGGTCAAAGCTGGTGATGACTTGGCAATGTTCACAACTTTTTGTAGTCTTTTGCTCCTGGACGTTCAAGTTGCCGAACCAGGCCACGATGCAACCAGTCAGAATGGTCTCTACCGTGTACCTGTAGAAGTAGAAATAGTGTTATACTCCATCTATATTATTCACAATTAGAAAGTCCATTGAATATAGTATGGTGTTGTCTTTTATAGTGAACACACCAAAACCAAAAATAGTGGACAGAACTCTTCCAGTAGCCCGATCAGTTTTTGAAGAACCCAACACAGAGTAACACAAAATGCCATGTTCGCCTCCACAGAGAGATATATTGAGGGGAATCTCAGCTCTTGTGTTCCATATGATTCATTTATGTTGTTCACGGTTAGAAAATCCAAAGATTTCCTTACAGAACCATTCTCGCAGCATTTTATTCTATCGAAAATATGTGAACATTTGACAGATTAATAGATAATTGTGAAATTAACAGGTTAAAATATATCAACGGTTCAATGCAAACTTCCAGCCTTTAGTTACTAAAGTAAGCGCTTTGATTCAATTCTGGAAGACACTTCCGATGTCTCTAATAGGCAGAATAAATGCCATAAAAATGATCCTCTCTCCTCCAGTACATCTGGGAGATTGTTTGTGTCTTCCTTAGTGAAGACAGATCCGAAGTACCTATTGAACTCTTCTGCCATTTCCTTGTTGCCCATAACAATTTCACCCGTGTCTGCCTTCAAGGGACCCACATTTGACTTTGCTACTCTTTTTTCCCTTAACATATCTAAAGAAGCTTTTACTGTCCTTTATATTCCTGGCCAGCTTCCCCTTGTACTTCATCTTTTCAGCCCGTATTGCCCGTTTTGTTTCCTTCTGTTGTCCTATGCATGTTTCCCAATCCTCTGGCTTCCGGCTACTCTTTGCTGTGTTATACATCTTTTCTTTTAATTTTATTCTATCCCTAACTTCTCTTGTCAGCCACGGTTGCCTCCTACTCCCCTTAGAATCTTTCTTCCTTTTTGGGATGAAATGATCCTGCGTCTCCCGGATTATGCCCAGAAATTCCTGCCATTGCTGTTCCACCGTAATTCCTGCTCGGATCTCTTTCCCGTCTACTTTGGACAGCTCCCCTCTCATGCCTTCATAGTCCCCTTTGTTCAACTGCATCACTGCCACTTCCGATTTAAAGTACTCCTTCTCAAATTGTAGTTTAAATTAATCATATTATGATCACTACCTCCAAGTGGTTCCTTTACCTCGAATTCTCTTATCATATCTGGTTCATAGGACAACACTAAATCCAGAATTGCCTTTTCTCTGGCCGGCTCCATTACAAGCTGCTCTAAGAATCCATCTCAGAGGCATTCTTTCTACAAACTCTCTTTCTTGGGGTCCTGAACCAACCTGGTTTTCACAGACTACCTGCACATTGAAATCCCTCATCACTACAGTGGCATTATCTTTGTTACATGCCAGTTTTAACTCCTGCTGCAACTTACACCCTACATCCACTCGGAGGTAGTGATCATAACTTGATTAATTTTAATCTGCAATTTGAGAAGGAAAACGTTAAATCGGAAGTGGCAGTGATGCAGTTGAACAAAGGGGAATATGAAGGCATGAGAGGGGAGCTGGCCAAGGTAGACTGGAAAGGGATCCTAGCAGGAATGACGGTGGAACAGCAATGGCAGGAATTTCTGGGCATAATCCAGAAGACGCAGGATAATTTCATTCCAAAAAGTAAGAAAGATTCTAAGGGGAGTAGGAGGCAACCGTGGCTGACAAGAGGAGTTACGGATAGAATAAAACGAAAAGAAAAGATGTATAACACAGCAAAGAGTAGCCGGAAGCCAGAGGATTGGGAAACTTTCATAGGGCAACAGAAGGAAACAAACCGGGGGCTGAAAAGATGAAGTACGAAGGGAAGCTGGCCAGGAACATAAAGAAGGACAGTAAACGCTTCTTTAGATATGTTAAAGGAAAAAGAGTAGTAAAGTCAAATGTGGGTCCCTGGAAGGGAGAAACGGGTGAAATTATTATGGGTAACAAGGAAATGGTAGAAGAGTTGAACAGGTACTTCGGATCTGTCTTCACTAAGGAAGACACAAACAATCTCCCAGTTGTACTGGAGGACAGAGGATCAAGGGGGTAGAGGAACTGACAGAAATGTTCATTAGGCGAGAAATCGTATTGGGTAGGCTAATGGGACTGAAGGATGATAAATCCCCTGGGCCTAATGTTCTGCATCCCAGGGTCCTCAGGGAGGTGGGTCTAGAAATAGTGGATGCATTGGCGATCATTTTCCAATGTTCAATAGATTCAGGATCAGTTCCTGTGGATTGGAGGATAGCTAATGTTATCCCACTTTTCAAGAAAGGAGCAAGAGAGAAAACGAGGAATTACAGACTGACTTCGGAGGTTGGAAAGATGCTGGTGTCAATTATTAAAGAGGTAATAATGTGGCATTTGGATAGCAGTAAAAGGATTAGTCCAAGTCATGCTTGACTAATCTTCTGGAAATGTTTGAGGATGTGACAAGTAACATGGATGAAGGGGTGCCAGTGGATGTAGTGTATCTAGACTTTCAGAAAGCCTTTGACAAGGTCCCGCACGGTAGACTGGTGACTAAAATTAGAGCACATGGTATTGGGGGTAGGGTGTTGACATGGATAGAAAATTGGTTGGCAGACCGGAAGCAAAGAGTAGGAGTGAACCGGTCCTTTTCAGAATGGCAGGCAGTGGCGAGTGGAGTGCCGCAAGGCTCGGTGTTGGGGCCGCAACTATTTACAATATATATTAATGATTGGAAGAGGGAATTAGGAGCAACACTAGCAGGTTTGCGGATGACACAAAGTTGGGTGGCAGTGTGACCTGTGAAGAGGATGTTAGGAGGTTGCAGGGTAACCTGGACAGGTTGAGTGAGTGGGCAGATGCGTGGCAGATGCAGTATAATATAGATAAATGTGAGGTTATCCACTTTGGTGGCAAAAACAAGGGGGCAGATTATTATCTCAATGGGGTTAAGTTATTTAAGGGGGGAGCAGCAGCGAGACCTGGGTGTCCTTGTACACCGGTCACTGAAAGTTGGCGTGCAGGTACAGCAGGCAGTGAAGAAAGCTAATGGAATGTTGGCCTTCATAACAAGTATAGGAGTAAAGAGGTTCTTCTGCAGTTGTATAGGGCTCTGGTGAGACCACATCTTGTCACAGGCTGCCCTCTCCTCATTCTCATCCACTTCCCCTCCCAGTACTTTTCCACCGGTCCCTCCTTTTCCTCACCTGCCTGCCTGCCACTCCCCTCTCATCAGCACAACTCTCCTCACCTGTTGCACTCAGTTGCCTCTGATCACCAATTAACCCGGTATATAGACTCTCCTCACCGTTCACACTGTGCCAGATTGTTCTCAGCATTCATGCAAGACTCTCCAGTGATTTCCCGACTTCCTCCCTGGCTTCGACTCTCCTTTCGTCTGTCCCTCGCTGGTTTGTTTGCATCGTGTGTTGGATCTCCTGGTTACCGGACCTTCCGCTGCCCCGACTACGTCTCCTGCCTGCCCCTCTTCGGAACCCTCGCTCAATCCTGAGCCTCTGTGTGAGTACGGTGTACCCATTCCTGTGTTACTACTCTGTGTTACAGTATTGTAATAAAGTTAGTTACCAACTATACCTGCTATTGGGTCCAAGCTATAGACGTTACACATCTGGAGTATTGTGTACACATTTGGTCTCCTAATTTGAGGAGGGACATCCTTGTGATTGAAACAGTGCAGCGTAGGTTCACGAGATTGATCCCTGGGATGGCGGGACTGTCATTTGAGGAAAGATTGAAAAGACTAGGCTAGTATTCACTGGAGTTTAGAAGGATGAGGGGGATCTTATAGCAACGTATAAAAGGACTGGAACCAGGGGCCACAGTCTTAGAATAAAGGGGAGGATATTTAAGACTGAGGTGAGAAAACACTTTTTTTCACCCAGAGAGTTGTGAATTTATGGAATTCCCTGCCACAGCGGGTAGTGGCGGCCAAGTCACCGGATGGATTTAAGAGAGAGTTAGATAGAGCTCGAGGCGCTAGTGGGGTCAAGGGATATGGGGAGAAGGCAGGCACGGGTTATTGATAGGGGATGATCAGCCATGATCACAAAGAATGGCGGTGCTGGCTCGAAGGGCCGAATGGCCTCCTCCTGCACCTATTGTCTATGTTTCTATGGTTCTATGAGTGCCTGTGTGTGTGAGTGGCTTTGTTTGTATGAAAGTGTGTGTGTGAGAGAATGTGTGTGTTTGTGTGTGTGTGAGTGCCTGTGTGTATGAGTGTGTGTGTGAGAGAGTGTGTGTGTGTGAGTGTCTGTGTGTGTGTGAGTGTGCGTGTGTGCGCATGCATGTGTGCGTATGTTTGTGAGTGTATGTGTGAGTGTGTGTGTGTGTCTGACTGTGTGTGTGTGAGTGTCTGTGAGTGTGTGTTTGTGAGTGTGTGGGTGTCTGTGTGTGAGTGTCTGTGTGTGTGTCTGTGTGTGTTTGAGTGTCTGAGTGTTTGTGAGTGTGTGTGAGTGTCTGTGTGTGTGTGTCTGTGAGTGTGTGAGTGTGTGTGTGTGTGTTTGTAAGTGTGTGTGAGTATTTGTGTGTGTGAGTGTCTGTGTGTGTGAGTGTCTGTGCGTCTCTTTGTGAGTGTGTGTGTTTGTGTGTGTGTGTGAATGTGTTTGTGCGTGTGTGTGAGTGTGTGTGTGAGTGAGTGTCTTTGCGTGTGCCAGAGAGTGTGTGTGTGTGTGTGTGTGTGAGAGAGTGTCTGTGTGTGTGTGTGTATACGTGTGTGTGCGTGTGTGTGCATGTGTGTGTGCGTGAGTGTGTGTTTGTGTGTTTGTGAATGTGCATGAGTGCCTGTGTGTGTGTGTGAGTGTCTGTGTGTGTGAGTGTCTGTGTGCGCGTGTGTGTGTGCATGTGTGTGTGAGTGGCTTTGTGTGTGTGAGAGTGTGTGTCAGAGAGTGTCTCTGTGTGTGTGTGTGTGTGAGAGAGTGTCTGTGTGTGTGAGTGCATGTGTGTGTGAGTGTCTGTGAGTGTGCGTGAGTGTGTGTTTGTGAATGTGCATGAGTGCCTGTGTGTGCGCGTGTGTGTGTGCATGTGTGTGTGAGTGTCTTTGTGTGTATGAGAGTGTGTGTGAGAGAGTGTATGTGTGTGAGTGTGTGTGTTAGTGTCTGTGTGTGAGTGTCAGTGAGTGTGTATGTGTTCGGGAGTGAGTGTCTGTGTGTGATTTTGATTTGATTTGATTCAATTTATTGTCATTGCACTTTTCAGTGCAACGAAATGGTTTAGCCTGCAGTCATAACATAGAATAAATAACAAACACTCAACACAGTTTAAGTCCCAAAGTCATTGTCTCTTCCCTCCTTACTCTCCCTCTGCGCTGAGGCAATCCAAGCCTCCGATGTTGCGACCCCGCCGGGTGATGGTAGGTAAGTCCCGCGGTTGAATCCGAGCTCCGCAAACGGGCCGGTTCAAACTCCGCGGCCCGGGGTGATCGAAGCTGCTGAAGCTGCCGTCCTCCAGTCCAGCGGACGCAGATGTCGTTGCGGGAGCTCCGGTAAAACAGAACTCGAGCTCCCGATTATGTCGTCCACTGGCCCGCGGCCGAGCCTCCGAGGCTCCAAAGTCGGGTCGGAAGTTGGGCCGCCCCGTAACTACAGCCACCAACCACAGTTGGTAAGTCATGTCTCTGACTCCGCAGCCTCAAGGTTGGTCGCAGTTGGAGGCCGCCAGCTCCGCCATTAGGCCTCAGCGCAGACGGACACGGAGACATAGAAACATAGAAATTAGGTGCAGGAGTAGGCCATTCGGCCCTTCGAGCCTGCACCGCCATTCAATATGATCATGGCTGATCATCCAACTCAGTATGCCGTACCTGCCTTCTCTCCATACCCTCTGATCCCCTTAGCCACAAGGGCCACATCTAACTCCCTCTTAAATATAGCCAATGAACTGGCCTCGACTACCCTCTGTGGCAGGGAGTTCCAGAGATTCACCACTCTCTGTGTGAAAAAAGTTCTTCTCATCTCGGTTTTAAAGGATTTCCCCCTTATCCTTAAGCTGTGACCCCTTGTCCTGGACTTCCCCAACATCGGGAGCAATCTTCCTGCATCTAGCCTGTCCAACCCCTTAAGAATTTTGTAAGTTTCTATAAGATCCCCTCTCAATCTCCTAAATTCTAGAGAGTATAAACCAAGTCTATCCAGTCTTTCTTCATAAGACAGTCCTGACATCCCAGGAATCAGTCTGGTGTCTTCTCTACACTCCCTCTGTGGCAATAATGTCCTTCCTCAGATTTGGAGACGAAAACTGTGCGCAATACTCCAGGTGTGGTCTCACCAAGAACCTGTACAACTGCAGTAGAACCTCCCTGCTCCTATACTCAAATCCTTTTGCTATGAAAGCTAACATACCATTCGCTTTCTTCACTGCCTGCTGCACCTGCATGCCCACTTTCAATGACTGGTGCACCATGACACCCAGGTCTCGCTGCATCTCCCCTTTTCCTAGTCGGCCACCATTTAGATAATAGTCTGCTTTCCTGTTTTTGCCACCAAAATGGATAACCTCACATTTATCCACATTATACTGCATCTGCCAAACATTTGCCCACTCACCCAGCCTATCCAAGTCACCTTGCAGTCTCCTAGCATCCTCCTCACAGCTAACACTGCCCCCCAGCTTAGTGTCATCCGCTAACTTGGAGATATTGCCTTCAATTCCCTCATCCAGATCATTAATATATATTGTAAATAGCTGGGGTCCCAGCACTGAGCCTTGCGGTACCCCACTAGTCACTGCCTGCCATTGTGAAAAGGACCCGTTTACTCCTACTCTTTGCTTCCTGTTTGCCAGCCAGTTCTCTATCCACATCAATACTGAACCCCCAATGCCGTGTGCTTTAAGTTTGTAAACCAATCTCTTATGTGGGACCTTGTCGAAAGCCTTCTGGAAGTCCAGATACACCACATCCACTGGTTCTCCCCTATCCACGCTACTAGTTACATCCTCGAAAAATTCTATAAGATTCGTCAGACATGATTTACCTTTTGTAAATCCATGCTGACTTTGTCCAATGATTTCACCACTTTCCAAATGTGCAGCTATCCCATCTTTAATAACTGATTCTAGCAGTTTCCCCACTACCGATGTTAGACTAACTGGTCTGTAATTCCCCGTTTTCTCTCTCCCTCCCTTCTTAAAAAGTGGGGTTACGTTTGCTACCCACCAATCCTCAGGAACTACTCCAGAATCTAAAGAGTTTTGAAAGATTATTACTAATGCATCCACTATTTCTGGAGCTACTTCCTTAAGTACTCTGGGATGCAGCCTATCTGGCCCTGGGGATTTATCGGCCTTTAATCCATTTAATTAACCCAACACCATTTCCCGGCTAACCTGGATTTCACTCAATTCCTCCAACTCCTTTGACCCGCGGTCCCCTGCTATTTCCGGCAGATTATTTATGTCTTCCTTAGTGAAGACGTAACCAAAGTAGTTATTCAATTGGTCCGCCATATCCTTGTTCCCCACGATCAACTCACCCGTTTCTGACTGCAAGGGACCTACATTTGTTTTAACTAATCTCTTTCTTTTCACATATCTATAAAAACTTTTGCAGTCAGTTTTTATGTTCCCTGCCAGTTTTCTTTCATAATCTATTTTTCCTTTCCTAATTAAGCCCTTTGTCCTCCTCTGCTGGTCTCTGAATTTCTCCCAGTCCTCCGGTATACTGCTTTTTCTGGCTAATTTGTACGCATCATCCTTCGCTTTGATACTATCCCTGATTTCCCTTGTTATCCACGGATGCACTACCTTCCCTGATGTATTCTTTTGCCAAACTGGGATGAACAATGTTTGTAGTTCATCCATGCAGTCTTTAAATGTCTTCCATTGCATATCCACCGTCAACCCTTTTAGAATTAATTGCCAGTCAATCTTGGCCAATTCACGTCTCATACCCTCAAAGTTACCTTTCTTTAAGTTCAGAACCATTGTTTCTGAATTAACAATGTCACTCTCCATCCTAATGAAGAACTCAACCATATTATGGTCACTCTTGCCCAAGGGGGCACGTACAACAAGACTGCTAACTAACCCTTCCTCATTACTCAATACCCAGTCTAAAATAGCCTGCTCTCTCGTTGGTTCATCTACATGTTGATTTAGATAACTATCCCGCATACATTCCAAAAAATCCTCTTCCTCAGCACCCCTGCCAATTTGATTCACCCAATCAATGCCGTATCCACCCATGACGGTGGATACGGCAGGAAAGGTCGCATCCCCCCCGAAGGAAGAGTCTAAAAACATGTTACACCAACCCCCCCACACATACTCAACTAAATAAACCGAAATAAACTATAAAAACGGGACAAGAGAAACAAAAAACAGAAACGACAAACGGACTGCAGCCGAGCCGCAGCTGCAAGGCAGCGCCGCCACACAAACACACACCTTTGCGTGTGTGAGTGTGTGTCTGTTTGTGTTTGCGAGTGTGTCTGTTTGTGAGTGTGTGTGTGTGTGTGAGTGTGTGTATGTGTCTGAGTGTGTGTGTGTCTCTGTCTGTGTGTATCTGTGTGTGAGTGTCTGTGTGCGTGTGTCAGTGTCTGTGTGAGTGTGCGTGAGTGTCTCTGTGTGTGTGTTTGTGCGTGTGTGTTTATGGGTGTGTGAGTGTCTGTTTGTGTGAGTGTCTGTGCGTCTGTGTTTGTTTGTGTGTGTGTGTGTGTGTTCGTGAGTGCCTTTGCGTGTGTGTGAGTGTGTGAGTGTCTTTGTGTGTATGAGAGTGTGTGCGTGTGTGAGAGAGTGTGTGTGTGTGTGTGTGTGTGATTCTTTTATTTGTTTTTAAATCTTTAAATGCTCTCGCCCCACCTTACCTCTCTGAGCTGCTTCATCCCTACACTCCTGCTCGGTGCCTCAGGTCGGCTGATCAGCTGCTCCTGGAGGTACCGAGGTCTAAGCGGAAGCTCAGAGGGGATAGAGCCTTCTCTGTTGCTTCTCCGACATTATGGAACACTCTACCTTTGCACATTAGACAGGCCCCTTCACTGTCCATTTTCAAAACTAGTCTTAAAACCATTTTCTATTCCTTGGCTTTCGACCCTGCATGAGACTTTGCTCCTGTTTTAGTGTTTCTATTGTTTTTTTATTGTTTTTACTGTCTTTTAATGTTTTTATTGTTTTGTTTTATGTTTATGATTAGTCATGTACAGCACGTTGTTGCAACAGTGGTTGTTTTCAAAGCGCTCTATAAATAAAGTTCAGTTCAGTGTGTGTGTGTGTGAGTGTGTGTGTGTCTGTGCGTGAGTGTTTGTGTTCGGGATTGTGTGTGAGTGTCTGTGTGTGTGTGCGTGTGAGTGTATGTGTGTGTGTATGGGTATATGTGTGTGAGTGTGCGTGAGTGTGCGTGAGTGTGTGTGTGTTTGTGTGTGAGTGCCTGTGTGAGTGCCTGTGTGTGTGAGTGTATTTGTGTGTGTATGAGAGTGTGTGTGTGAGAGAGTGTATGTGTGTGTGTGTGAGAGTGTCTGTGTCAGCGTCTGTGTGTGTGAGTGTCTGTGTGGGTAAGTGTCGGTGTGTGAGTGTCGGTGTGTGTAAGTGTCGGTGTGTGTGAGTATCTGTGAGTGTGTGTCTGTGTGTGAGTGCCTGTGTGTCTGAGAGTGTCTGTGTGTGTGTGTGTGTGTGTGTGTGTGTGTGAGTGAGTGTGTGTTTGAGTGTCTGTGTGTGTGTGTATGTGTGGGTGTATGTGTTTGTGTGTGTGTGAGTGCCTGTGTGCGTGAGTGTCTTTGTGTGTATGAGAGTGTGTGTGTGAGAGAGTGTGTGTGTTTGTGTGTATGAGAGTGTGTGTGTGAGAGAGAGTGTGTGTGTGTGTGTGTGAATGTCTGTGTCTGAGTATGTGTGTGTGAGTGTCTGCGTGTGTGGGTGCCTGTGTGTGTGTGAGTGTCTTTGTGTGTCTGAGAGTGTGTGTGTGTGTGTGTGTGTGTGTGTGTGAATGTCTGCGTCTGAGTATGTGTGTGTGAGTGTCTGCATGTGAGTGCCTTTGTGTGTCTGAGTGCCTTTGTTTGTCTGAGTGCCTTTGTGTGTCTGAGTGTGTGTGTGAGAGGGTGTCTGTGCGTGTGTGCGTGTGTGTGTGTGTGTGTGTGTGTGTGTGTGTGTGTGTGTGTGTGTGTGTGTGTGTGAGTGTCTGTGCATGTGTGTGTTCGGGAGTGTGTGAGTGTCTGTGTGTGAGTGGGTGTCTGTGTGTTTGTGAATGTGTGTCTGTTTGTGAATGTGTGTGCGAGTGTATGTGTGAGTGTGGGTGTATGTGTGTGAGTGTGGGCGTATGTGTGTGAGTGTCCGTGTGTGAGTGTCCGTGTGTGTGTGTGTGTGAGTGTGCGTCAGTGTCTGTGTGTGTATTTGTGAATGTGCGTGAGTGCCTGTGTGAGTGCCTGTGTGTGTGAGTGTCTTTGTGTGTATGAGAGTGTGTGTGAGAGAATGTATGTGCGCGCCTGTATGTGTGTGAGTTTATGTGTGTGTGTGTGAGTGTCTGTGTCAGCGTCTGTGTCAGTGTCAGTGTGTGTGTTTGTGTGTATGTGTGTGTGTATGTGTGTGTGTGTGTGAGTGCCTGTGTGAGTGCCTGTGTGTCTGTGTGTCTGTGTGTATGAGAGTGTGTGTGTTAGAGAATATGTGTGGGTGTGTGTTTTATGTGTGCGAGTGCCTGTGTGTGTGTGTGAGTGCCTGTGTGTGTGTGTGTGTGTGTGTGTGTGTGTGTGTGTGTGTGTGTGTGTGTGTGTGTGTGTGTGTCTGTCTGTTTGTGTGCGAGTGTATGTGGGTGTATGTGTGTGAGTGTATGTGTGTGTGAGTGTCTGTGCGTGCGTGTGAGTGTCTGTGAGGGTGCGTGAGTGTGTATTTGTGAATGTGTGTGAGTGCCTGAGTGTCAGTGTGTGTGTGTGTGCGTGAGTGCCTGTGTGAGTGCCTGTGTGTGTGAGTGTCTTTGTGTGTATGAGAGTGTGTATGTGCGCGACTGTATGTGTGTGAGTGTGAGTGTATGTGTGTGTGTGAGTGTCTGTGTCAGCGTCTGTGTGTGAGTGCCTGTGTGTGTGAGTGTCGGTGTGTGTGAGTGTCGGTGTGTGTGTAAGTGTCGGTGTGTGAGAGTATCTGTTTGAGTGTGTGTGTGTGAGAGAGTGTCTGTGTGTGTGTGTGTGAGTGTCTGTTTGTGTGTATGTATGTGTTTGTGTGTGTGAGTGCCTGTGTGTGTGTGAGTGCCTGTGTGTCTTTGTGTGTATGAGAGTGTGTATGTGAGAGAGTGTATGTGTCTGTGTGAATGTGTCTGTGTGAATGTGTGTGTGCGTTTGTATGTGTGTGAGTGCTTGTGTGTGTGCGTGTGAGTGTGTGTGTGTGAGTGTCTGTGTGTGCGAGGTGTGTGTAAGTGCCTATGTGTGTGTGTCTTTGTGTGTATGGGAGTGTCTGTGTGAGAGAGAGTGTCTGTGCGCGTGTGCGTGTGCGTGTGTGTGTGTGTGTGTGTGTGTGTGTTTGAGTGTCTGTGTGTGAGTGTCTGTGTGTGTGTGTGTGAGTCCGTATGTGTGTCTGTGTGTGTTTGTGAATGTGCGTGTGTGAGTGTATGTGTGTGTGAGTGTCTGTTTGTGTGTCAGTCTCTGTGTGTATCTGTGTGTGTGTGTGATTGTCTTTCTGAGTGTGTGTGAGTGTGTGTGAGTGTCGGTGTGTGTGTGTTTGTGAATGTGTGTGTGAGTGTGTTTATGTGTGTGTCAGTGTCTGTGTGTGAGTGTCTGTATTTGTGAGTGTGTGTGTGAGTGTAAGTGTGTGACTGTATATGTGTGTGTGAGTGTATGTGTGTGTCAGTGTCTTTGTCTGTGTGTGTGAGTGTCTGTGTGTGTGAGTGTCGGTGTGAGTGTGAGTGTGTGTGTATGTGTTTGTGAGTCGGAATGTGAGTATGTGTTTGTGAGTGTGTGTGTCTGTGTGTGTATGTGTTTGTGAGTGTGTGTGTCTGTGTGTGTATGTGTTTTTGTATGTGTTTCTGTGTTTGCACTCTGCTTCCAGTGCTGTGAGATTGGATTTGCTGCCTGCACTCTGCTTCCAGTGCTGTGAGATTGGAGTTGTGGCCTGCACTCTGCTTCAAGTGGTGTGAGATTGAATTTGTGGCCTGCACTCCGCTTCAAGTGCTGTGAGATTGGATTTGCGGCCTGCACTCCGCTTTAAGTGCTGTGCGATTGGATTTGCAGCCTGCACTACGCTTCAAATGCTATGAGACAGTGTGTGTGTGAGTGTGTGTGTGTGTGTGTGTGTGTGTGAGTGCCTGTGTGTGTGAGTGCCTGTGTGTGTGAGTGTCTTTGTGTGCATGAGAGTGTGTGTGTGTGAGTGTCTGTGTATGTGTGTGTGTGTGTTTGTATGTGTATGAGTGCCTGTGTGCGTGTGTGTGAGTGTCTCTGTGTGTATGAGAGTGTGTGTGTGTGAGAGAGTGTATGTGTGTGACTGTATGTGTGTGTATGTATGTGTGTGTGTATATGTGTGTGTGTGTCCATATGTGTGTCTGTGTGTGTTTGTGAGTCTGTGTTTGTGAATGTGTGTGTGTGAATGTGTGTGTGTATGTGTGTGAATGTATGTGTGTGTGAGTGGCTGTGCATGTGTGTGTATGTGTTCGGGAGTGTGTGTGAGTGTCTGTGTGTGTGTGAGTGGGTGAATGTGTGTCTGTTTGTGAATGTGTGTGCGTGAGTGCCTATGTGAGTGTCTTTGTGTGTATGAGAGTGTGTGTGTGAGAGAATGTATGTGCGCGACTGTATGTGTGTGAGTGTGTGTGAGCGTATGTGTGTGTGTGTGTCTGTGTCAGCGTATGTGTCTGTGTGTGTGAGTGCCTGTGTGTGAGTGTCGGTGTGTGTAAGTGTCGGTGTGTGTGAGTATCTGTTTGAGTGTGTGTCTGTGTGTGTGAGTGTGTGTGTGAGTGCCTGTGTGTGTGAGAGAGAGTGTGTGGGAGTGTGTGTGTTTGTGTGTGTGTGAGTGACTGTGTGTGTGTTTGTGTGTGTGTGTGTGTGTGAGTCCGAATGTGTGTCTGTGTGTGTTTGTGAGTGTTTGTTAATGTGTGTATGTGTGTGAATGTATGTGTGTGTGAGTGTCTGTGTGTGTGTCTGTGTGTGTGAGTCGTTGTGAGTGTGTGTGAGTGTCTGTGTGTGTGTGTGTGTGTATAAGAGTGTGTTTATGTGTGTGTCAGTGTCTGTGTGTGTGAGTGTCTGTGTGTCTGTGTTTGTAAGTGTGTGTGTGTTTGTGAGTGTGTGTGTGTGTGAGTGTCTGCGTGTGAGTGTCTGTGTCTGTGTGTGTGAGTGCCTGTGTGTGTGAGTGCCTGTGTGTGAGTGTCTTTGTATGTCTGAGAGTGTGTGTGTGAGAGAGTGTCTGTGTGTGTGTCTGTGTGTGTGAGTGTCTGTGCATGTGTGTGAGTGTCTGCGTGTGAGTGTCTGTGTCTGTGTGTGTGAGTGTGTGTGAGTGCCTGTGTGTGTGTGTCCCTGTGTGTGTGTGTCTTTGTGTGTCTGAGTGTGTGTGAGTGTTTTTGTGTGTCTGAGTGTGTGTGTGTGTGAGAGAGTGTCTCTGAGTGTGTGTGTGTGAGAGAGTGTCTGTGTGTGTGTGCGTGTGTGTGTGTGTGTGTGTGCGTGTGTGAGTGTCTGTGCATGTGGGTCTATGTGTTCGGGCGTGTGTGAGTGTCTGTGTGTGTGTGAGTGGGTGTCTGTGTGTGTGTTTGTTTGTGAATGTGTGTGCGAGTGCGTGTGTGGGTGTATGTGTGTGAGTGTATGTGGGTGTATGTGTGTGAGTGTATGTGTGTGTGAGTGTCTGTGTGTGTGTGAGTGTCTGTGTGAGTGTGCGTCAGTGTCTGTGTGTGTATTTGTGAATGTGTGTGAGTGCCTGTGTGTGTGAGTGCCTGTGTGTGTGAGTGCCTGTGTGTGTGAGTTTCTTTGTGTGTATGAGAGTGTGTGTGTGTGAGAGAATGTATGTGCGCGACTGTATGTGTGTGAGTGTGCGTGTGAGTGTATGTGTGTGTGTGAGTGTGTCAGCGTCTGTGTGTGTGTGAGTGTCAGTGTGTGTGTGTGTGTGTGTATGTGTTTGTGTGTGTGTGAGTGTCTGTGTGTGTCTGTGTGTGTGTGTGTGATTGTCTTTGTGAGTGTATCTGTGTGTGTTTGTGAATGTGTGTGTGTGAGTGTGTTTATGTGTGTGTGAGTGTATGTGTGTGTGAGTGTCTGTGTCTGTGTTTGTAAGTGTGTGTGTGTTTGTGAGTGTGTTTGTGAGTGTGTGTGTGTGTGTGTGTGTGAGTGTAAGTGTGTGACTGTGTGAGTGTATGTGTGTGTGTCAGTGTCTTTGTGTGTGAGTGTCGATGTGTGTGAGTGTCGGTGTGAGTGAGTGTGTGTGTGTGTGTATGTGTTTGTGAGTCTGTGTGTGTGTGTGTGTGTGTATGTGTTTGTGAGTGTGTGTGTATGTGTTTGTAAGTGTGTGTCTGTGTGTGTATGTGTTTTTGTATGTGTTTCTGTGTTTGCACTCTGCTTCCAGTGCTGTGAGATTGGATTTACTGCCTGCACTCTGCTTCCAGCGCTGTGAGATTCGAGTTGCTGCCTGCACGCTGCTTCAAGTGGTGTGAGATTGGAGCTGTGGCCTGCACTCTGCTTCACGTGCTGTGAGATTGGATTTGCGGCCTGCACTCCGCTTCAAGTGCTGTGCGATTGGATTTGCGGCCTGCACTACGCTTCAAGTGCTATGAGAGTGTGTGTGTGTGTGTGTGTGTGTGTTTGTGTGTGTGTGTTTGTGTGAGTGCCTGTGTGTGTGAGTGTCTTTGTGTGCATGGGAGTGTGAGTGTCTGTGTGTGTGTGTGTGTGTGTGTGTGTGTGTGTGTGTTTGTATGTGTATTAGTGCCTGTGTGTGTGTATGTGTGTGTGTGCGTGAGTGTCTTTGTGTGTATGAGAGTGTGTGTGTGTGTGTGTGAGAGAGTGTATGTGTGTGACTGTAAGTGTGTGACTATGTGTGTATGTGTGTGTATGTGTGAGTGTGTGTGAGTGTCTGTGTGTGTGAGTGTCTGTTTTGTGTGAGTGTCGGTGTGTGTGTCAGTGTCTGTGTGTGTGTGCGTTTGTGTGTGAGTGCGTGTCCATATGTGTGTCTGTGTGTGTTTGTGAGTGTGTTTGTGAATGTGTGTGTGTGTGTGTGTGTGTGAGTGTGTGTGTGAGTGTATGTGTGTTAATGTATGTGTGTGTGAGTGTATGTGCATGTGTGTGTATGTGTTCAGGAGTGTGTGTGAGTGTCTGTGTGTGTGAGTGGGTGTCTGTGTGTGTTTGTGAATGTGTGTCTGTTTGTGAATGTGTGTGCGTATGAGTGTATGTGTGTGTGTGTGAGTGTATGTGTGTGAGTGTATGTGTGTGAGTGTATGTGTGTGAGTGTATGTGTATGTGTGGGTGTATGTGTGAGTGTATGTGTGTGTGTATTTGTGAATGTGTGCGAGTGCCTGAGTGTCTGTGTGTGAGTGTGTGTGTGAGTGCCTGTGTGTGTGAGTGCCTTTGTTTGTATGAGAGTGTGTGTGTGAGATAATGTATGTGCGCGACTGTATGTGTGTGAGTGTGTGTGTGTGTGTGTGTGTGTGTGTGTGTGTGTGTGTGTGTGTGAGTGTCTGTGTCAGCGTCTGTGTCTGTGTGTGTGAGTGCCTGTGTGTG
>NW_022630510.1:108093-113093 GCF_010909765.2 Amblyraja radiata
GCGAGTGTATGTGTGAGTGTATGTGTGTGTGTGGGTGTATGTGTGTGTGTGTGTATTTGTGAATGTGTGCGAGTGCCTGAGTGTCTGTGTGTGAGTGTCTGTGTCAGCATCTGTGTATGTGTGTGAGTGCCTGTGTGTGTGAGTGTCGGTGTGTGTGAGTGTCGGTGTGTGTGAGTATCTGATTGAGTGTGTGTGTGAGTGTGTGTGTGCCTGTGTGCGAGAGAGAGAGAGTGTGTGTGTGTGTTTGTGTGTGTGTGAGTGTCTGTGTGTGTATGTGTGTGTGTGAGTGCCTGTGTGTGTGTCTGTGTGTGTGTGTGAGTGAGAGAGTGTCTGTGTGTGTGAGTGTGTGTGTCTGTGTGTGTGTGTGTCTGTGTGTGTGTGAGTATGTGTGTGTGTGAGTATGTGTGTGAGTGTCCGCATGTGAGTGTCTGTGTGTGTGAGTGCCTGTGTGTGTGTCTTTGTGTGTCTGAGAGTGTGGGTGTGAGAGATGTCTGTGTGTGTGAGTGTCTGCATGTGTGTGAGTATCTGCGTGTGAGTGTCTGTCTGTGAGTGTGTGTTAGCGCCTGTGTGTGTGAGTGTCTTTGTGTGTCTGAGTGTGTGTGCGTGTGTGCGTGTGTGTGAGTGTCTGTGTGTGTGTATGTGTGTGTATGTGTGTGTGTGAGTGCCTGTGTGTGTGTCTGTGTGTGTGTGTGAGTGAGTCCGAATGTGTGTCTGTGTGTGTTCGTGAGTGTGTTTGTTAATGTGTGTGTGTGAGTGTATGTGTGTGTGTATGTGTGTGAATGTATGTGTGTGTCAGTGTCTGTGTCTGTGTGTGTATATGTGTGTGTGTGAGTGTCGGGAAGTGTGTGAGTGTCTGTGTGTGTGAGTGTTTGCACTGTGTGTATGTGTCCGGGCATGTGTGAGTGTCTGTGTGTGTGAGTGGGTGTCTGTGTGTTTGTGAATGTGTGTCTGTTTGTGAATGTGTGTGCGTGTGAGTATGTGTGTGTGCGTGTGAGTGTATGTGTGTGAGTGTATGTGTGTGAGTGTATATGCATGAGTGTGTGTGTGTGTGTATGTGTGTGTGTGCATTTGTGAATGTGTGCGAGTGCCTGAGTGTATGTGTGTGAGTGTGTTTGTGTGTGTGTGAGTGTGTGCCTGTGTGTGTGAGAGAGAGTGTGTGTGAGTGTGTGTGTTTGTGTGAGTGTCTGTGTGTGTGTTTGTGTGTATGTGTTTGTGTGTGTGTGTGAGTGCCTGTGTGTGTGTGTGTGAGTGTGTGAGTCCGAATGTGTGTCTGTGTGTGTTTGTGAGTGTGTTGGTTAATGTGTGTGTGTGAGTGTGTGTGTGTGTATGTGTGTGAATGTATGTGTGTGTGAGTGTATGTGTGTCTGTGTGTGTATCTGTGTGTGTGTGAGTGTCGTGAGTGTGTGTGAGTGTCTGTGTGTGTGTGTGTGTGTATGAGAGTGTGTGAGTGAGAGTGTGTCTGTGTGTATGAGAGTGTGTGAGTGAGAGAGTGGCTGTGTGTGTGAATGTGTGTGTCTGTGTGTGAGTGTCGATGTGTGTGAGTGTCGGTGTGTGTGTGTGTGTGTATGTGCTTGTGAGTTTGTGTGTGTGTGTGTATGTGTATGTGTTTGTGAGTCTGTGTGTGTGTGTATGTGTTTGTGAGTGTGTTTGTGAGTGTGTGTCTGTGTGTGTATGTGTTTTTGTATGTGTTTCTGTGTTTGCACTCTGCTTCCAGTGTGTGTGAGTGTGTGTGTGAGTGTATGTGTGTGTGTATGTGTGTGAATGTATGTGTGTGTGTGTGTGTCTGTGCATGTGTGTGTATGTGTTCGGGAGTGTGTGTGAGTGTCTGTGTGTGTGAGTGGGTGTCTGTGTGTGTTTGTGAATGTGTGTCTGTTTGTGAATGTGTGTGCGTGTGAGTGTATATGTGTGCGTGTGAGTGTATGTGTGTGAGTGTATGTGTGAGTGTATGTGTGTGAGTGTATGTGTGTGTGTGTGGGTGTATGTGTGTGTGTGTATTTGTGAATGTGTGCGAGTGCCTGAGTGTCTGTGTGTGAGTGTGTGCGTGAGTGCCTGTGTGAGTGCCTGTGTGTGTGTGTATCTTTGTGTGTATGAGAGTGTGTGTGTGAGAGAATGTATGTGCGCGACTGTATGTATGTGAGTGTGTGTGAGTGTATGTGTGTGTGTGTGTGAGTGTATGTGTGTGTGTGTGAGTGTCTGTGTCAGCGTCTGTGTCTGTGTGTGAGTGCCTGTGTGTGTGAGTGTCGGTGTGTGTGAGTGTCGGTGTATGTGAGTATCTGTTTGAGTGTGTGTGTGCGTGTGTGTGTGTGACTGTGTGGGAGAGAGAGGGGTGTGGTGTATGGTGTGTAGTTGTGTGATATCTGTGGTGTGTGAGTGCAGTGAGTGGTGTGAGGTATGGTGTGTGTGTGAGAGGTGTCTGTGTGGTGTGAGTGTGTGTGTGTGTGTGTGGTGTCTATGTGTGTGTGAGTATGTGTGGGTGTGAGTATGGTGTGTGTGAGTGTGTGGTGAGTGTCTGCGTGTGAGTGTCTGTGTGTGTGAGTGATGTGGTGTGTGGTCTTTGGTGTCTGAGAGTGTGTGTGTGAGAGTGCTGTGTGGTGTGAGTGTATGAATGTGTGAGTGTCTGCATTGTGGGTGTGTGTGAGTGTCTGTCTGTGAGGGTGTTAGCGCCTGCGTGTGTGAGTGTCTTTGTATGTCTGAGTGTGTGTGCGAGTGTGCGTGTGTGTGCGTGTGTGTGTGAGTGTCTGTGTGTGTATGTGTGTGTATGTGTGTGCGTGTGAGTGCCTGTGTGTGGGTCTGTGTGTGTGTGTGAGTGAGTCCGAATGTGTGTCTGTGTGTGTTCGTGAGTGTGTTTGTTAATGTGTGTGTGTGTGAGTGTATGTGTGTGTGTATGTGTGTGAATGTATATGTGTGTCAGTGTCTGTGTCTGTGTGTGTATATGTGAGTGTGTGAATGCCTGTGTGTGTGTCTGTGTGTGTGTGTGAGTGCCTGTGTGTGTGTGTGTGAGTGTGTGAGTCCGAATGTGTGTCTGTGTGTGTGTGTGAGTGTGTTGGTTAATGTGTGTGTGTGAGTGTGTGTGTGTGTATGTGTGTGAATGTATGTGTGTGTGAGTGTATGTGTGTCTGTGTGTGTATCTGTGTGTGTGTGAGTGTCGTGAGTGTGTGTGAGTGTCTGTGTGTGTGTGTGTGTGTGTGTGTATGAGAGTGTGTGAGTGAGAGTGTGTCTGTGTGTATGAGAGTGTGTGAGTGAGAGAGTGGCTGTGTGTGTGAATGTGTGTGTCTGTGTGTGAGTGTCGATGTGTGTGAGTGTCGGTGTGTGTGTGTGTATGTGCTTGTGAATTTGTGTGTGTGTGTGTATGTGTATGTGTTTGTGAGTCTGTGTGTGTGTGTATGTGTTTGTGAGTGTGTTTGTGAGTGTGTGTCTGTGTGTGTATGTGTTTTTGTATGTGTTTCTGTGTTTGCACTCTGCTTCCAGTGTGTGTGAGTGTGTGTGTGAGTGTATGTGTGTGTGTATGTGTGTGAATGTATGTGTGTGTGTGTGTCTGTGCATGTGTGTGTATGTGTTTGGGAGTGTGTGTGAGTGTCTGTGTGTGTGAGTGGGTGTCTGTGTGTGTTTGTGAATGTGTGTCTGTTTGTGAATGTGTGTGCGTGTGAGTGTATATGTGTGCGTGTGAGTGTATGTGTGTGAGTGTATGTGTGAGTGTATGTGTGTGAGTGTATGTGTGTGTGTGTGGTTGTATGTGTGTGTGTGTATTTGTGAATGTGTGCGAGTGCCTGAGTGTCTGTGTGTGAGTGTGTGCGTGAGTGCCTGTGTGAGTGCCTGTGTGTGTGTGTATCTTTGTGTGTATGAGAGTGTGTGTGTGAGAGAATGTATGTGCGCGACTGTATGTATGTGAGTGTGTGTGAGTGTATGTGTGTGTGTGTGTGAGTGTATGTGTGTGTGTGTGAGTGTCTGTGTCAGCGTCTGTGTCTGTGTGTGAGTGCCTGTGTGTGTGAGTGTCGGTGTGTGTGAGTGTCGGTGTATGTGAGTATCTGTTTGAGTGTGTGTGTGCGTGTGTGTGTGTGCCTGTGTGTGTGAGAGAGAGTGTGTGTGTGTGTGTTTGTGTGTGTGAGTGTCTGTGTGTGTATGTGTGTGTATGTGTGTGTGTGAGAGCCTGTGTGTGTGTCTGTGTGTGTGTGTGAGTGAGTCCGAATGTGTGCCTGTGTGTGTTCGTGAGTGTGTTTGTTAATGTGTGTGTGTGTGAGTGTATGTGTGTGTGTATGTGTGTGAATGTATATGTGTGTCAGTGTCTGTGTCTGTGTGTGAGTGCCGTGAGTGTGTGTGAGTGTCTGTGTGTGTGTGAGAGAGTGTCTGTGTGTGTGAGTGTGTGTGTCTGTGTGTGTGTGTGTCTATGTGTGTGTGAGTATGTGTGGGTGTGAGTATGTGTGTGTGTGAGTATGTGTGTGAGTGTCTGCGTGTGAGTGTCTGTGTGTGTGAGTGCCTGTGTGTGTGTGTCTTTGTGTGTCTGAGAGTGTGTGTGTGAGAGATGTCTGTGTGTGTGAGTGTCTGCATGTGTGAGTGTCTGCGTGTGAGTGTCTGTCTGTGAGTGTGTGTTAGCGCCTGCGTGTGTGAGTGTCTTTGTGTGTCTGAGTGTGTGTGCGTGTGTGCGTGTGTGTGCGTGTGTGTGTGAGTGTCTGTGTGTGTATGTGTGTGTATGTGTGTGTGTGTGAGTGCCTGTGTGTGTGTCTGTGTGTGTGTGTGAGTGAGTCCGAATGTGTGTCTGTGTGTGTTCGTGAGTGTGTTTGTTAATGTGTGTGTGTGTGAGTGTATGTGTGTGTGTATGTGTGTGAATGTATATGTGTGTCAGTGTCTGTGTCTGTGTGTGTATATGTGTGTGTGTGAGTGCCTGTGTGTGTGTCTGTGTGTGTGTGTGAGTGAGTCCGAATGTGTGTCTGTGTGTGTTCGTGAGTGTGTTTGTTAATGTGTGTGTGTGAGTGTATGTGTGTGTGTATGTGTGTGAATGTATG
>NW_022630510.1:118093-165593 GCF_010909765.2 Amblyraja radiata
GCTCAATCTCTCTATATTAAAATTGTCTCTTTTTTTATCAACAGCAAAGAGACATCAAGAGACAGTGAGCAGCAGAACACAACAAGAGACACAACAAGAAAGAACTTAATAAATCTCATCTTTAACATTTAGATTGTTGTTACATTTTAAGGGTCATTTCATACTTTTATCACTTGCCATGCCTGCGTGTTCATCGTCACAATGGGAACCTAATAAGCAGGAATGGCTGCTCTGTCGGAGAGCCACTAATAGTGCATGGGGGGAGGTTGAGGGGAGATGGACTGAATGCGTGGGGGGAGGGGAATCGCAAGGATTAGAGTCGGGGAGGGTGAAGGGGGGAGGGGTGACTGAGTGAACTGCCACCACACCAGCCGTGAGTAACTGGACTGCCAGCCCACCAGCCATGAGTAAGTCAACTGCCAGCCCACCAACTGTAAGTGACTGAAGTGCCAGCCCACCAGCGATGACTTAGTGAACTGCCAGCCCACCAGCTATGACTAACTGAACTGCAAGTTTAAGAATCCATTCAGTCCACAATGTCCATACTAGCCCTCTGGAAACCACTCCCTTCAGCCCATAACACTCATACTAGCGCTCCAAAGATCCACGCAGACAGACTTTCCACCTTCATTGCTGTGATATGTAAAAAAATATGAAAATGTCTAAAATTGATTCTCCACCTTCTCCCCCTTCTCTTTCACAGTCTGTCACATGTTTTCGTCAGAATTTCTGGCAGTTTCTGAGCTGCCAGCCCACCAGGCCAGAGTTACTGAGCAGCCTTCCTGCCAGGCCTGACTGACTGAGCTGCCAGGCCTGAGTGACTGAGCTGCCTGGCCTCAGTGAACGTGCTGCCAGCCCAAGAATCCATTCGGCCCACAATGCCCCTCTGAAAACCAGTCCCTTCAGACAACAACACCAATGCTAGCGCTCCAGAAAGCCCCCCCGCCAACAATATTGGAATTGGTGGAGAGGTGGAATATTACGTTGGGTGATCAACCCTCCCAAGTGAAGCTGGGACCCAACGGGTCCCACTTAGTCAAGTTCCCTTTAAAACTCCTTGAGCTTTACCTCAAACCTCTCCCCTCATGTTTTTGAAATACTGACCATGAGAAAACAATATTGATTATTTACCCATCCATGTGTTTCATAACCTCATATACATCCAACAGGTTGTTCCTCAGTTTCCTTCATTTTAAGGAAAACAAGAAAACCTCTCCAATTTCACCCCATGGCTAAAGTCCTCCAGTCTAAGCAACATTCTGCAGAATCCCCAGCAAAACGCATCCCTCCAACAATCTGGTGACGTATACTGTTCTCCCAAAATGTAACACTGTGCATTTGTCTGAGTTATGTTCCATTTGCCATTCCTTGGACCTTTTGGCTCACTGGCCTGTAGTTCCCTGCCTTTCCCTTGCAGTCCTTCTTAAGTAAAGGCACCACAATATCCACACCCCAGTTTTCCAGTACCTCATCCATGGCTAACAGTGATGCAAATATCTCTGCAGAGGCCCTGCATTTTCTTCCCTGGTTTCCCCACAATGTCCTAGGATACCCTTGATTAGGGCCCAAGGATTTACTCTTTATGCACGATAAAATCACCAGCACCTCTTTCGTAATAGTGCATATAACATTGCGGGTCCCTCAGCGTTCAATGTTTGTGCCAAACATGATGTCTAATCAGGTCATAAGGTCATAAATGATAGGAGTAGAATTAAGCCAGACGTCCACATCTGTGCCAGGTGTATCGACATGGGGCTCCTAAGGGACCGTATTAGGAACCTGGAGCAGCAGCTCGATGACCTCCATCTGGTCAGGGAGAGCGAGGAAGTCATTGATAGGAGTTACAGGGAGGTCGTCACTCCAAGACCACAGGAGGCAGGCAAGTGGATCGCGGTTGGGAGAGGCAAGAGGCACAGGCAGGGACTAGAGAGTACCCCGGTGGCTGTACACCTTGACAATAAGTACTCCTGTTTGAGCACTGTTGGGGGGGACAGCCTACCTGGGGGTAGCGACAGCGGCCGCGCCTCCGGTACAGAGACCGGTCCTGTTGCTCAGAAGGGTAAGGAAAAGAAGAGGAGAGCAATACTAATAGGGGACTCTATAGTTAGGGGGTCAGACAGGCGATTCTGTGGACGCAGTCGGGAGACCCGGATAGTAGTTTGCCTCCCTGGTGCCAGGGTCTGTGATGTGTCTCAACGTGTCCAAGATATCCTGAAAGGGGAGGGAGAGGAGCCCGAGGTCGTGGTACATATAGGTACCAATGACACAGGTAAAAAAAGAGAAGAGGTCCTGAAAGGAGAATTTAGGGAGTTAGGAGGGGAGTTAAAGAGTAGGACAGCAAAGGTAACAATCTCGGGATTACTGCCTGTGCCACGCGATAGTGAAAGTAGGAATGGAGCAAGGTGGAGGATAAATGCGTGGCTGAAGGACTGGTGCAGAGGGCAGGGATTCAAATTTCTGGATCATTGGGACCTCTTTTGTGGAAGTTGCGACCTGTACAAAAAGGATGGGTTGCACTTGAAGCTGAGGGGGGCCGATATCCTGGTTGGGAGATCTGCAAAGGCTACTGGGGAGACTTTAAACTAGAATGGTTGGGGGGGGGGGGGGCGGACTCAAATAGAGAAAGCTATTAGACAGTGTGTGAGGCAGGAGGCAGAGAAGGAAAGCATTCAGACCCAACATGTAGGGGGGAAAGAAGAAAACAATAATAAACAGAGAATAAGAGGTGGTGGGGTTCTTAAATGGGTGAGCAGAGAAACAGAGGGGTGTAAAATGCGGGCGGAAGCAATGGGTAGCAAGGTGAAAAGTAAAAGTGGCAGGCAGACACATCCAGAGCAAAAATCAAAAAGGGCCACTTTTCAACATAATTGTATAAGGTGTAAGAGCGTTGTAAAAACAAGCCTGAAGGCGTTGTGTCTCAATGCAAGGAGCATTCGTCATAAGGCGGATGAGTTGAACGTGCAGATAGCTATTAATGATTATGATATAGTCGGGATCACGGAGACATGGCTCCAGGGTGACCAAGGCTGGGAGCTGAACATCCAGGGATATTCAATATTCAGGAGGGATAGAGAGAAAGGAAAAGGTGGTGGAGTAGCGTTGCTGGTTAGAGAGGTGATTAACGCAGTGGAAAGGAAGGACATTAGCTTGGAGGATGTTGAATCGGTATGGGTAGAACTGCGAAACACTAAGGGGCAGAAAACGCTGGTGGGTGTTGTGTACAGGCCACCTAGCAGTAGTAGTGAAGTTGGGGATGGCATCAAACAGGAAATTAGAAATGCGTGCAACAAAGACAAAACAGTTATAATGGGTAACTTCAATCTACATATAGATTGGGTGAATCAAATTGGCAGGGGTGCTGAGGAAGAGGATTTCTTGGAATGTATGCGGGATAGTTATCTAAACCAACATGTAGAGGAACCAACGAGAGAGCAGGCTATTCTAGACTGGGTATTGAGTAATGAGGAAGGGTTAGTTAGCAGTCTTGTTGTGCGTGCCCCCTTGGGCAAGAGTGACCATAATATGGTTGAGTTCTTCATTAGGATGGAGAGTGACATTGTTAATTCAGAAACAACGGTTCTGAACTTAAAGAAAGGTAACTTTGAGGGTATGAGACGTGAATTGGCCAAGATTGACTGGCAATTAGTTCTAAAAGGGTAGACGGTGGTTATGCAATGGAAGGTATTTAAAGACTGCATGGATGAACTACAAAAATTATTCATCCCAGTTTGGCAAAAGAATAAATCAGGGAAGGTAGTGCATCCGTGGTTAACAAGGGAAATCAGGGATGGTATCAAAGCAAAAGATGATGCGTACAAATTAGCCAGAAAAAGCAGCATACCAGAGGACTGGGAGAAATTCAGAGACCAGCAGAGGAGGACAAAGGGCTTAATTAGGAAAGGGAAAATAGATTATGAAAGAAAACTGGCAGGGAACATAAAAACTGACTGCAAAAGTTTTTATTGATATGTGAAGAGAAAGAGATTAGTTAAAACAAATGTAGGTCGCTTGCAGTCAGAAACAGGTGAGTTGATCATGGGGAACAAGGATATGGCGGACCAATTGAATAACTACTTTGGTTCCGTCTTCACTAAGGAAGACATAAATAATCTGCCTGAAATAGCAGGGGACCGCGGGTCAAAGGAGATAGAGGAACTGAGTGAAATCCAGGTTAGTCAGGAAGTGGTGTTGGGTAAATTGAATGGATTAAAGGCCGATAAATCACCAGGGCCAGATAGGCTGCATCCCAGAGTACTTAAGGAAGTACTCCAGAAATAGTGGATGCATTAGTGATAATTTTTCAAAACTCTTTAGAATCTGGAGTAGTTCCTGAAGGTTGGAGGGTAGCAAACGGAACCCCACTTTTTAAGAAGGGAGGGAGAGAGAAAAGGGGGAATTACAGACCAGTTAGTCTAACATCGGTAGTGGGGAAACTGCTAGAGTCAGTTATTAAAGATGGGATAGCAGCACATTTGGAAAGTGGTGAAATCATTGAACAAAGTCAGCATGGATTTACGAAAGGTAAATCATGTCTGACGAATCTTATAGAATTTTTCGAGGATGTAACTAGTAGAGTGGATAGGGGAGAACCAGTGGATGTGTTGTATCTGGACTTTTAGAAGGCTTTCGACAAGGTCCCATATAAGAGATTAGTATACAAACTTAAAGCACACGGTATTGGGGTTTCAGTATTGATGTGGATAGAGAACTGGTTGGCAAACAGGAAGCAAAGAGTAGGAGTAAACGGGTCCTTTTCACAATGGCAGGCAGTGACTAGTGGGGTACCGCAAGGCTCATTGCTGGGACCCCAGCTATTTACAATTTATATTAATGATCTGGATGAGGGAATTGAAGGCAACATCTCCAAGTTTGCGGATGACACTAAGCTGGGGGGCAGTGTTAGCTGTGAGGAGGATGCTAGGAGACTGCAGGGTGACTTGGATAGGCTGTGTGAGTGGTCAAATGTTTGGAAGATGCAGTATAATGTGGATAAATGTGAGGTTATCCACTTTGGTGGCAAAAACAGGAAAGCAGACTATTACCTAAATGGTGGCCGATTAGGAAAAGGGGAGATGCAGCGAGACCTGGGTGTCATGGTACACCAGTCATTGAAAGTAGGCATGCAGGTGCAGCAGGCAGTGAAGAAAGCGAATGGTATGTTAGCTTTCATAGCAAAAGGATTTGAGTATAGGAGCAGGGAGGTTCTACTGCAGTTGTACAGGGTCTTGGTGAGACCACACCTGGAGTATTGCGTACAGTTTTGGTCTCCAAATCTGAGGAAGGACATTATAGCCATAGAGGGAGTTCAGGGAAGGTTTACCAGACTGATTCCTGGGATGTCAGGACTTTCATATGAAGAAAGACTGGATAGACTTGGCTTATACTCGCTAGAATTTAGGAGATTGAGAGGGGATCTTATAGAAACGTACAACATTCTTATGGGGTTGGACAGGCTAGATGCAGGAAGATTGTTCCCGATGTTGGGGAAGTCCAGGACAAGGGGTCACAGCTTAAGGATAAGGGGGAAATCCTTTAGGACCGAGATGAGAAGAAACTTTTTCACACAGAGAGTGGTGAATCTCTGGAACTCTCTGCCACAGAGGGTAGTTGAGGCCAGTTCATTGGCTATATTTAAGAGGGAGTTAGATGTGGCCCTTGTAGCTAAAGGGATCAGGGGGTATGGAGAGAAGGCAGGTACGGGATACTGAGTTGGATGATCAGCCATGATCATATTGAATGGCGGTGCAGGCTCGAAGGGCCGAGTGGCCTACTCCTGCTCCTATTTTCTATGTATCTATGTATATAAGCCATTCGGCCCATTGTCTACTCCGCCATTCAATCATGGCTGATCTATCTCTTCTTCCTAATCCCGTTCTCCTGACTTCATAATTGATAATATTGGGCATTTTGGGTGCCTGACAAAATTGAGGATTTCTGCTTTTGTAAAGCCTGCTTGAAATCTTTTGCAAAAGATGCTAAGACCATGAGGATCATGGCTCCAGAGTGTCTGTGGCCCGGGATGAGTTTGAATAAACGTTGATGTCCAGATGGCCTTTAATTGTATGAGATTTTGCCGGAGCTAGGTCCTGCTGCAAATGCATGCTGAGGATTGGTTGGGAAATGATGGGTTATAATAATGTTGCTAATTATGTTGCATGATCTTCGAGCCGTTACTCGTGATTGGTCAAGGAGAGGGGTCTTGCCCAAATTGTTTACTTTACCTGGTAGAATGTTTCTTTGCTTAATGGAACTGTTTCCCATTAAGTGCTTTCTATTGAAACCATGTTATGTGATGTTTTGTGATTGTGTTAGGGAACTGTCAATAAATGTATTTTGTAACGCTTATTGATGATTGGCTTGAAGGGTTTCCCCAGCCATGTATTTCGCACCAAGGGTTCGTGAACCTACAAAAGAGGGGAGAGCACATTCGGGATTGCCGATCTTCTTGGATAGCGCATGGGAGTGTGCTGATCTTCTGGAGTTGTTCTATTCGTACGAGCCTGAGGGGCTTGAATGAGTTGAGACAAGGATCGGATCCGTGGTGTTGGATTAGGTATTGTATTGGTGTTGGTTAATAAAGAGAGTTGATTACCAGTGCTTCGTATTCGGTCCAGACCAGGGGGGGCAAGATTAGAACCGGAATTACATAATCATAAGCATAATCATATTTTATTAGACATGTATGTTTTGCAATATACAGTCATACGAATAAAAAGCAACAGAACACAGAAAATACATTTTAACATAATCATCCACCACAGTGTCTCCTCCACATTCCTCACTGTGATGGAATTTCTCCTCGTCCCCTTCACAAAAGACTTCCTTTAATTTTAAGGCTCTGACCTCTAATCCTGGATTATCCCACAAGTGGAAGCATCTTCTCCATGTCCACTGTGCCCAAGCCTTTCACTACTTGTATGTTTCAATGAGGTCCCTCCTCGTTCCTCTAAACTCCAGCGAGTACAGGCCCAGTGCTGACAAACACTCATAGAAACATAGAAAATAGGTGCAGGAGGAGGCCATTCGGCCCTTCGAGCCGGCACTGCCATTCATTGTGATCATGGCTGATTGACCCCAATCAATAACGCATGCCTGCCTTCTCCCCATATCCCTTGATTCTACTAGCTCCTAGAGCTCTATCTAACTCTAGCTTAAATCCATCCAGTGATTTGGCCCCCACTGCCCTCTTTGGCAGGGAATTCCACAAATTCACAAATCTCCGGGTGAAAACGTTTTTTCTCACCTCAGTCTTAAATGGCCTCCCTTTTATTCTAAGACTGTGGCCCCTGGTTCTGGACTCGCCCAACATTGGGAACATTTTTCCTGCATCTAGCTTGTCCAGTCCTTTTATAATTTTATATGTTTCTATAAGATCTCTCATTCTTCTAAACTCCAGTGAATACAAGCCTAGTCTTTTCAATCTTTCCTCATATGACAGCCCCGCCACCCCAGGGATCAATCTTGTGAACCTACACAGCACTGCCTCAATCACAAGGATGCACTTCCTCAAATTAGGAGACCAAGATTGTACACAATACTCCAGATGTGGTCTTACCAGAGCCCTATACAACTTCAGAAGATCGTAGGTTAACCAACTCATTCTTGGGATCATTCTTGTAAACCTCCTCTGTACCCTTTCCAGAGCCAGCACATCCTTCCTCAGATCTGGTGCCTAGAATTGCTCACAATATTCCAAATGTGGCCAGACCAGTGCCTTATAGAACACCAGCATTGCATCCCTGTTTTTGTATTCAAGCCCTCTTGAAATAAATGCCAGCATTGAGTTTGCTTTTTTTTTTACTGCCGATGCAACTTGCAGATTAACCTTTATGGGAATCCTGCACCAGCACTCCCAAGTCCCTTTGCATTTCCGATTTCTGGATTCTCTCCCCATTTAGTAAATAGCCTACGCCTTTAATCCTACTACCAAAATGCATGAATCCACACTTTGCTACACTATATTCCATCTGTCACTTCTCTGCCCACTCTCCGAACTTATGCAAATCCTACTGCAGAGTGCCTGTTTTCTCTACACTAACTGCCCCTCTACCTATGTTTGTATCATCCACAAACTTGGTCCCAAAGCCTTCAATCCCCTCATACAAATCATTAACATACAACATGAAGAACAGCGGCACCAGCACCGAGCCCTGCGGAACTCCACTGGTCACTGGCAGCCAACCAGAAAAATCCCCCTTAACTAATAATATATTATCTACGAAATTCCAATTATCAAGGGGCTATAGACACGGATGCTCACTATCACCGCTGTTATTTGCTCTTGTAATTGAACCTTTAGCTGAAATAATCAGAACACATCCGAATATCCACGGTTATAATACAAAATATTCAAATAATAAAATGTCTTTATACGCAGACGATGTACTATTGTACATCACAAAACTCCAAATTAGTATACCAAATATATTAAACCTAATTGAGGATGTTGGATCTTTCCCAGGATACAGAATAAATTGGAATAAAAGTGAAATTATGTCGATAAAACTGAAAGACTCAACACACCTCTTAAAATTCCCTTTTAAAATAGCTACAGAAAAATTTAAATATTTGGGAATTGAAATCACTAGAAAATATCAAGCTATGTTTAATGCAAATTATAGTCCCCTACTTAAGAAATACTTTAGTTAAATTCTGGAAAACGCTTCTGATGCTTTAATAGGTCGAATAAATGTATTAAAAATGATCTTTCTACCACAAATTCTATACCTATTCCAATCAATATACGTACCAAAAAATGTTTTTAAACTGGACTCAGACATTACAAATTTTATATGGGACTATAAATCCCACAGAATACAAAGAACACACTTGAGCAAACCCAAATAATTGGGCGGTTTAGCACTTCCTAACTTTATGTACTATTATTGGGCAGTAAATATCAAAAATAGGATTCACCTGCTGGACAATTCTGCCCAGCAGGTGAATTGGAGAGAGAGGACTGCTCCCCTTGCAATATTGGAGCGATCCTCCTCTCACCAATGAATCTGAATAACACAAAATACAATAAAAATCCAATTATACATAGTACAATTAGAACTTGGAAACAAATAAAACATAACCTAAAATTAAGAAATTTATCTCCAATAGTTAATAACCCATCATTTAAACCATCTATTATAGATAAATTATTTACACAGTGGGAAAGAATAGGAATTAAAAAGCTCGGAGACTTGTATGAAACTGGAAAATTATCATTCCAACAATTACAATTAAAATATAATTTGAGAAATAATCATTATTTTAAATATTTTCAAATGTGACCATCTGAAAAAATATACACAAGATTATTATAATATGCCACCAGATTTACTGGACGAAGCAATGAAGACAAAGGCCGAATCAACAAATTTAATATCATACTTGTATAACATAATTCTAAATATAGAAATACCATCAACCAACGGTATTAGAAGAAACTGGGAACAAGAACTAGCTATAAAAATTTCAAAAGAGAGGTGGGATAAACATTTACTATATGTGCATAAATGCTCGATTAACGTAAGACACACACTATTTCAATTTAAAATCTTACATAGATTATACTATTCAAAAACCAAAATAAGTAAACTTTTTCCTAATGTCTCACCTATTTGTGATAAATGCCGATCTCAAGAAGCTACTACCGCGCACTCATTTGTTTTTTGTATACAAATTCAAAAATTCTGGACTGAAATTTTTGAAAGCTTCACAAAATTATTTAAAATAAAACTGATACCAAAAGCAGAATGGATTATCGTTGGAACTATGGAAGGTAGCCCTGAACTACATGTGTTTCAAAGGAATCTATTTAATTATGGGTTTATAACAGGAAAAAAGCTTATACTTAAATTCTGGAAAAACGCTCCTACAGCAACAATAAAGATGTGGATTTCAAATACGTTTGAAACATTACACCTGGAAGATATGAGACTCCTCCTTGCAGGCAAACCAGACCACTTCCAAAAGACGTGGTCTGAATTTATCGACTTACTGCAAGTATAAGGTGCAGCAGTACTTTAAAAAAGAAATGGTGAACTTCCTGTGGCTGCTATGAAGCAGTGAAGGCAGCTGCACTGAGCTCTCCCCCAGACAAATCGTGTTTAAAGTCGACTCCCATGCCAGGATCGATTTTAAAACTCTTACCGGGATTGCTGAACGTCGAGGGTACTGACTCCATCAAACGGTGCCGGTGGATTCGGGATTTAAAACGATTTTATCGGTAAAAATTGGATGAAAAAGAGAAGAGGTCAGAGAGGACAATCAGTCTCCAGCTCCAAAAATCTCTGGATGAGCTTGAAACCACTCCTGAACCCACGTTTGAAAGTTTGGAAGAGGAGCTGGAGCCTCAACAACCAACAAGCGATATGGCTGCGAGAAGGGATACAAATGAGAAAGAAATGAAAAGCTGGGTAGAAACGGTAAGAGCTAATATTATTAAAGACATTACTAAAGATCTTCAGAAGCAATTTGCCAAAATGAACTCTACAATTCAGAACAACTTCTCCACTATGGAGGACAATCTTTCTAAGAAAATTGATAATAGCTGCGGCGAAGTAAAGGAGCTTTATGTAGCCCTGAACCAGCAGTTTAAAGATTTGGAGTCGAGGACTGCGAAGGAATTGGAAAGTATGCAGAGAGATTATAACAATAAACATGACACCCTGCTGAAGCAATTAACAGACACGGAAAAATTGATGGAAGAGATGGAGGGTGAAATGGAACAGATGAGCCACGAAATAACAGGTTTGAAAAAACAACACGATATGAATTGGGAGCTAACGAATAAACAATGAGAAATGTCAAGATTTAGAAGCCAGGTCAAGGAGGCAGAACCTGAGAATAATAGGAGTTAAAGAGGGTGCTGAACACGGCTTTCAAATGCGTGATTTTATCACTAATCTACTTAAAGATGTTTTCAAACTGCCAGAAAAACCAAAGATAGATGTGGCTCATCGAGTGGGTCGCTTCCAAAAACATGTTAGTGCTTCACCAAGGCAAATTATCGTAAAGTTCCTAGACATTTCAACTTTGGTAAATCTATTAAAGAAGATACCCTATGGAGAAAATCTTACATTTGCTGATAATATCGTAAGTTTCTACAGGGATTATCCTCGGGAAATTCTGGCAAAAAGACGCGAGTTTAAAAGGGCAAGCAGTATTTTACATGGACATTCTGAAGTTCGTTATGGCGTGATCTATCCAGCGAAAATGCTAATTTCGTTTAACGGCAAGCAACGCTCATTCACGGACCCGGACTCTGCTTGCAAATATGCCCAGGAGATTTTAAACAAAATTCAAGGAGGAACAGAATAATAGCCATTTTATCTGTGTAACTTGTTTTTTCTGTTTCAATTAAGACACTAGAACTGTTCAGCCGGTTACCAGACAGGCTTATCTTGCAAGAATGTGTTTTTCAATAACAGAGGCCGAATTAAATTTCTGAACTGAAAGCTGATGCGCACAGATTCAAGGTCGCAGGCTCGATGCCAAGTCCTTCAGCCCTGAGAACTATGAGACTGTCCCCTTTTGAAATGGCCATGATATGATGCATCTGTCCCACACTATATGACCTATTATTTACACATATAACATATAACTAACTAACTAATTAACTACTTACGCGCAATAAACTCAACTAACGTTAAAGGCGTAATGTACTATACTAACACGACTAACTATATAGCAGGAAGGATGGGGGAGATTAGACATATATTTTAAATACTAATTATGAATTAACTAACATACAGGTTAATAAAAAGTGTAATTATTGACGAGGTAATTTAACCCATAATTACTTTTATTTTAGTCCAAATCTTCTAGCTTCTCTTTTATTCTATTTTAAACTGTTCAGCTATTAATTGACCTGATATGATAATTTTGGTTACAACTAGAGGGAACCGACTAACGTTGGGTCACACTTTAATAGGGGGGTAAGGCCCAGAGCAAAATCTCATCGACGGCGGTCAATTTAAAAACAATCCTAGCTACCATTGGTGGCTTTTTTGTAAGATATCGCTTTTTTGATAACTTACACTCACTTTTTTTGTTTATTCACAATTATGTGTTGTATGACTTAACAATTTTTATGTACACTTTATTTTATGATTTTCTCTTTCCCTTAATTATGTTTAAGAGTGTCAGGAGATGTAAAACTACTGCAGAAATTATGAAGGACAACTCTGGACTCGGGATTCCGAGGTACTTGGCTGCATCACATGAATCATACAGTCTGGTAATAATAGCCAATGCAAGATAATAGTCAAATAAATATCGGAGGTCTCACTTTCTGTAGCTGGAACATCAGAGGTGCGAACGAGCCAATTAAGAGGGGTAAAATTCTGGCACAATTAAAATCATTAAATATGGATATTGCTTTCCTACAAGAGACACATTTGAAACAACAAACTCAGATCATATTAAGGGCAAACTGGATAGGTCAAACCTATTACTCCTCATTCACCTCTAAAGCAAGAGGCATGGCCATTATAATTCGGAAGGGTATACCTTTTAAATTAAAGAAATCCATATCTGATAAAGAGGGAAGAAACGTTATAGTCACGGTAGAAATATACAATACACCATTAACCATGATAAATATTTACGCGCCTAATTTTGATAACCCACAATTTTTAAAGAAAATAATAGATTTAATCGCAGAGCATAATTATCAAAATATAATAATGGGGGGAGATTTTAACTGTGTTATAGACCCATACTTAGATAAACCGATAAAGGTAGGGAAGCGTCTTGTTAGAACTAAGACCTGTGAATTTTTAAATACTTATAACCATATAACCATATAACAATTACAGCACGGAAACAGGCCATCTCGGCCCTACAAGTCCGTGCCGAACAATTATTTTCCCTTAGACCCACCTGCCTGCACTCATACCATAACCCTCCATTCCCTTCTCATCCATATGCCTATCCAATTTATTTTTAAATGATACCATCGAACCTGCCTCCACCACTTCCACTGGAAGCTCATTTCACACCGCTACCACTCTGAGTAAAGAAGTTCCCCCTCATGTTACCCCTAAACTTCTGTCCCTTAATTCTGAAGTCATGTCCTCTTGTTTGAATCTTCCCTATTCGCAAAGGGAAAAGCTTGTCCACATCAACTCTGTCTATCCCTCTCATCATTTTAAAGACCTCTATCAAGTCCCCCCTTAACCTTCTGCGCTCCAGAGAATAAAGACCTAACTTATTCAACCTTTCTCTGTAACTTAGTTGTTGAAACCCAGGCAACATTCTAGTAAATCTCCTCTGTACTCTCTCTATTTTGTTGACATCCTTCCTATAATTGGGTGACCAAAATTGTACACCATACTCCAGATTTGGTCTCACCAATGCCTTGTTAAATTTTAACATTACATCCCAACTTCTATACTCAATGCTCTGATTTATAAAGGCTAGCATACCAAAAGCTATCTTTACCACCCTATCTATATGAGATTCCACCTTCAAGGAACTATGCACGGTTATTCCCAGATCCCTCTGTTCAACTGTATTCTTCAATTCCCTACCATTTACCATGTACGTCCTATTTTGATTTGTCCTGCCAAGATGTAGCACCTCACACTTATCAGCATTAAACTCCATCTGCCATATTTCAGTCCACTCTTCCAACTGGCATAAATCTCTCTGTAGACTTTGAAAATCTACTTCATTATCCACAACCCCACCTATCTTAGTATCATCTGCATACTTACTAATCCAATTTACCACACCTTCGTCCAGATCATTGATGTACATGACAAACAACAAAGTACACAACACAGATCCCTGAGGCACCCCACTAGTCACCTGCCTCCAACCCGACAAACAGACATCCACCATTACCCTCTGGCGTCTCCCATTCAGCCACTGTTGAATCCATCTTGCTACTCCTGCATTTATACCCAACAGTTGAACCTTCTTAACCAAACTTCCATGAGGAACCTTGTCATAGGCCTTACTAAAGTCCATATAGACAACATCCACTGCTTTACCCTCGTCAATTTCCGTAGTAACCTCTTCAAAAAATTGAAGAAGTTTAGTCAAACATGACCTTCCAGGCACAAATCCATGTTGACTGTTCCTAATCAGACCCTGTTTATCCAGATGCTTATATATATTATCTCTAAGTATCTTTTCCATTAATTTGCCCACCACTGAAGTCAAACTAACAGGTCTATAATTGCTAGGTTTACTCTTAGAACCCTTTTTAAACAATGGAACAACATGCGCAGTACGCCAATCCTCGGGGACTATTCCCGTTTCTAATGACATTTGAAATATTTCTGTCATAGCCCCGGATATTTCTACACTAACTTCCCTCAATGTCCTAGGGAATATCCTGTCAGGACCTGGAGACTTATCCACTTTTATATTTTTCAAAAGTGTCAGTACTTCTTTTACTTTGAAACTCATAGTATCCATAGCTGCTCTACTGGTTTCCCTTACCTCACATAATTCAATATCCTTCTCCTTGGTGAATACCGAAGAAAATAAATTGTTCAATATCTCCCCCATCTCTTTTGGCTCTGCAGATAGCTGTCCACTCTGTCTCTCCAATGGACCAATTTTATCCCTCGTTATCCTTTTGCTATTTATATAGCTGTAGAATCCCTTTGGATTTACTTTCACCTTACTGGCCAAAGCAACCTCATATCTACTTTTAGCTTTTCTAATTTCTTTCTTAAGATTCTTTTTACATTCCTTATACTCCTCAAGCACCTCATTTACTTCATGCTGCCTATAATTATTGTAGATCTCCCTCTTTTTCCGAACAAGATGTCCAATTTCCCTTGAAACCCAGGGCTCTTTACAATTTTTACTGTTTCATTTCAACCGAACAGGAACATAAAGATTCTGTACTCTTAAAATTTCCCCTTTAAATGTCCTCCATTTCTCTTCTACATCCTTCCCATAAAACAATGTCCCAATTCACTCCTTTTAAATCATTTCGCATCTCATCAAAGTTAGCCTTTCTCCATTCAAAAATCTCAACCCTAGGTCCAGTTCTGACCCTCTACATAATTATATTGAAACTAATGGTATTGTGATCACTGGACCCAAAGTGCTCCCCAACGCATACCTCCGCCACCTGTCCCGCCTCATTTCCTAACAGGAGGTCCAGCACTGCCCCTCCTCGAGTAGGTACCTCTATGTATTGCTGCAAAAAACTATCCTGCACACATTTTACAAACTCCAAACCATCCAGCCCATTTACAGAATGTGTTTCCCAGTCTACGTGTGGAAAGTTGAAATCTCCCACAATCACTACCTTGTGCTTACTACTAATATCTGCTATCTCCTTACATATTTGCTCTTCCAATGCTCGTTCCCCATTTGGCGGTCTATAATTCACCCCTATAAGTGTTACTACTCCTTTCCCACTTCTCAGTTCCACCCAAATAGCCTCCCTAGATGAGCCCTCCAATCTATCCTGCCAAAGCACTGCTGTAAAATCTTCCCTGACAAGCAATGCAACACCTCCACCTCTTGCCCCTCCAATTCTATCACACCTGAAGCAACGAAATCCTGGAATATTTAGTTTCCAATCACAGCCCTCCTGCAACCTATGATCGCCACAACATCATACTTCCAGGTGTCTATCCAGACTGTAAGCTCATCCACCTTTCTTAGGACGACAGATGGCGCAATGGGCTAAGTGTTCGGCTGGCGACCGGAAGATAGCCGGTTCGAATCCCGCTTGGAGTGCATACTGTCGTTGTGTCCTTGGGCAAGAGACTTCACCCACCTTTGCCTGTGTGTGAATGTGTGTGAGTGATTGGTGGTGGTCGGAGGGGCCGTAGGCGCAGATTAGCAGCCACGCTTCCGTCAGTCTGCCCCAGGGCAGCTGTGGCTACAGAGTAGCTCACCACCACCGAGTGTGACTGAGGAGTGTATGAATAATGCGATGTAAAGCGCCTTGAGTATTCTAGAAAGGCGCTATATAAATCCCATCCATTATTATTATTATTACAATGCTCCTAGCATTAAAATATGCACATTTAAGAAACCCCCCGCTTCTTATTCTCTGTTTATTTCCTTTTTCTTCTTTCTCCTCTTTTGTCCGAGTGCTTCCCTTTTCTGGTTCCTGCCTCCCATTCTGTCTACTAGCTTTCTCTATTTGAGTCCCTCACCCCAACCATTCTAGTTTAAAGTCTCCCCAGTAGCCTTTGCAAATTTCCCCGCCAGGTGCAACCCGTCCTTTCTGTACAGGTCCTGTCTTCCCCAAAATAAGTCCCAATAATCCAGAAACTTGAATCCCTGCCCTCTGCACCAGTCTTTCAGCCACGCATTTATCATCCACCTCGCTCCATTCCTACTCTCACTGTCGCGTGGCACAGGCAGTAATCCTGAGATTGTTACATTTTTGGTCCTTTCCCTTAAATCTCCTCCCAACTCCCTAAATCCTCCCTTCAGGACCTCTTCCCTTTTTTTTAACCTATGTCATTGGTACCTATATGTACCACGACCTCAGGCTCCTCTCCCTCTGATTTCAGGATATTTTGGACGCGTTGAGACACGTCCGAGACCTTGGCACCAGGGAGGCAGACCACCATCCTGGTCTCCCGACTGCGTCCACAGAATCGCCTATCAGACCCCTAACAATAGAGTCCCCAATTACTATTGCCCTCTTCTTTTTGTGCCTACCTTTCGGAGCAACAGGGCCGGTCTCTGTGCTGGAGGCCCGTCCGCTGTCGCAACCCCCGGGCAGGCTGTCACCCCCATCCGTACTCAAACAGGAGTACTTATTTGCAAGGTGTACCGACATTGGAGTACTCACTCGAGCCTGCCTCTGCCCATTGCCCTTCCTAAGCGTGACCCACATGTCTCTCTCCCGTGGTTTTGAAGTGACCACCTCCCTACAACTCATCTCTATGACCT
Organism: Amblyraja radiata; assembly: GCF_010909765.2. Classification (NCBI taxonomy): domain Eukaryota; kingdom Metazoa; phylum Chordata; class Chondrichthyes; order Rajiformes; family Rajidae; genus Amblyraja; species Amblyraja radiata. The sequence goes on from NW_022630510.1 coordinate 134,972, forward strand.
CCTCACTCTCCCTGAACAGACAGAGGTCATCGAGCTGCTGCACCAGGATCCGAATACGGTCCCTTAGGAGCCCCATCTCGTTGCACCTGGTGCAGATGTGGACGTCTGGAGGGTCATCCGACTCCATGACCTCCCACATCTGACATCCAGAACAGTACACTGCTCTGGCTGTCATTCTCCCGCCTTACCCTGGATCCGATACAAGTACAATACAATAGAAACTACTGGGAGAAATCAGCAGGTATCTGACACAACAGCTGCTCCCTCTTGACCTTTAAACTGTACCTTTATTATATAAACAAAAAGCACTGTACCTTTACTAAATCACTGTACCCTTTGCTCACCGTACCTTTAGCTCACTGTACCTTTACTAAAGCACTGTACCTTTAGCCCACTGTTTACTTAGCTCACTTTACCTTTACTAAAGCACTGTACCCTTAGCTCACTGTACCCTTAGCTCACTGTACCTTTACTAAAGCACTGTACCTTTAGCCCACTGTACCCTTAGCTCACTTTACCTTTACTAAAGCACTGTACCTTTAGCCCACTGTACCCTTAGCTCACTGTACCGTTAGCCCACTGTACCTTAGCTCACTGTACCTTTAGCCCACTGTACCTTTACTAAAGCACTGTACCTTTTGCCCACTGTACCCTTAGCTCACTTTACCTTTACTAAAGCACTGTACCTTTAGCCCACTGTACCCTTAGCTCACTGTACCTTTAGCCCACTGTACCCTTAGCTCACTGTACCTTTAGCCCACTGTACTCTTAGCTCACTTTACCTTTACTAAAGCACTGTACCTTTAGCCCACTGTACCCTTGGCTCACTGTACCTTTACTAAAGCACTGTACCTTTAACCAGAAAGCAGAAATGCTAACCTGAGGTTGCACCCAATCAGCTGCTTCCTCTAGTCTGCTTCCACAAATCAGCGGCTTCCACCAGAACCCTCCCTATGAAGTGTGGAACGTTACAGATTTCGGTAAAAGCCCTGACCCTCCTCCACTCGCTCCAACGGTTCCCGGTCCACTCGCTCCAACGGTACTTATATAAAAAATAACAACATAGCTGATGTTTGGAGAATAGCAAATCCAAGTGGTAGGGAATATTCATTTTACTCATCAGTTTATAAAACTTATTCACGAATTGACTATTTCTGATTGGACACAAAATTAATCCCATATACGAATAGACCATCATATCATAATAGTATTATTTCTGATCATTCACCATTGACTTTTATACTTAAAATTGAGGGAATGCCGGGTATAAAACCTTTTTGGAGATTCAACGCACAAATATTAAATAACCCGCAGGGCAATGAATATATAAAAGAGCAAACAAAACATGTTTTCAAAATAAATGACACGCCGGGTATTTCTGCACCGTTATTATGGGAAACCTTCAAGGCATATATTCGCGGCGTCATAATCTCTTACCAAAGTTTTCAAAATAAAGAAAATAAAAGAGAACTTCAGAGGATAGAACAGGAAATCAAATTACTAGAACTGGACAATGCAACTGACCCAACCATAGATAAACATAATAAGATAACTTTATTGAAATATCAAATCAATAGAATACTATCGGCAAGAATAATTAGATTATTCCAAACTACAAAACAAGCACACTTCGAATTTGGGGATAAGCCACATAAATTACTTGCGAGGCAACTGAAGCAACAAGAAAAGGAAAAAACTATCACTAAAATTAAATCGGATAAGGGTGAGTTTCTAACACTGCCAAATGATATTAATATGAGGTTTGCCCAATTTTATCATAATTTATATACATCTAAAATAAATACAGATGTTAGTAATATTACAAATTTTTAGATAATTGCAATCTCCCTAAATTGGATAGTTTAGAACAAGAGGAATTAGGAGCACGGATTACTAGTGAAGAAATAAAACAAATAATAAACTCACTGAAAAATGGGAAGACCCCAGAACCAGATGGTTTTAGTAATGAATTTTATAAACGATTTCAGGAGTCACTTGTACCAAGATTACTCAATTTATACACGCAGGCTTAATCCGAAAATAAACTACCAGAAACCCTAGCAGAAACAACAATAACGCTTATACCAAAAAAAGATAAAGATTTAGATGAACCGGGTTCTTATAGAGCTATTTCACTTCTAAATACGGATCAGAAAATGTTAGCAAAGATTCTAGCAAGAAGACTGAATAATTATATTAACAATTTAATAAATATATATACGGTTCAAACGGGATTTATACCCAAAAGACAATCATTTAATAATTTGAGAAGGCTTTTCAATATAATGTACTCTCACAATGAGGACAATGAAGTGTGGAACGTTACGCTGGATGCATAGAAGGCATTTGATCAGGTAGAATGGCAGTCTTTATACAAGGTACTACAAAAATTTAATACGGGAGAGAATTGTATTAGATAGGTTAAACTACTTTACGATAGACCTACGGCAAGAATAGTAAATAATAATATCTCCAAACTTTTACTTATCAAGGGGTAATAGGCAAGGTTGTGCCTTATCACCATTGCTATTTGACCTTATGATAGAACCGCTGGCCGAAAAGATTAGAAATCACCCGAATATTCACGGATATAAAACTAAGGACTCAAAGAATAAAATTTCATTATACGCTGATGATATCCTTTTATATATTACTAATACACAAACGAGTATACCCACCTTATTAACACTAATTGAGGAATTCGGCTCTTTTTCAGGATATAGGATGAATTGGAATAAAAGCGAAATTATGTCTTTAAAACCACAGGATTCGAGACACTTACTAAAATTCCCCTTCAAAATTGCAACAGAAAAATTCAAGTATCTGGGTATTCAAATTACGAGAAGACACAAATCATTATTTATGGCCAATTTTATGCCACTATTAAATAAATTGAATATGATTAAATTTTGGAAAACGCTCCCGCTCTCATTAACGCTATAAAAATGACATTCTTACCACAATTAATATATTTGTTTCAAGCGATCCCAATATATATTCCAAAATACTTTTTCAAAAAACTAGATTCTACTATCACTAATTTTATATGGGATTACAGAGCACACAGAACTCAACGAAAGCATTTGTGTAAACCTAAAGAAGTTGGGGGTTTATCATTACCTAACTTTATTTATTACTAGACTAAGTGGGACCCGTTGGGTCCCGGACTCACACGGGAGGGCTGGACACCCAACACAATATTCCACCTCTGCAGCAATTCCAATATTGCTGGCCAGTGGGAAGGGGGCTTTCTGTTGCGCTAGAATGAGTGTTGTGGGCCGAAAGTATTGATTTCCAGAGGGCTAGTATGGAGTTTGTGGGCCGAAGGTACTGATTTCCAGAGGGCTAGTATGGAGTTTGTGGGCCGAATGGATTTTTGGGCTGGCAGCTCAGTCACTGAGGCCTGGCAGTACAATCACTCGGACCTGGCAGGCTGGCGGCTGAGAAATTGCCAGAAACTGTGCCCAAAACAGGTGACAGTAAGAGAGAGAAGGGGGAGAGGGTGGACTTAATGGATTATTGGGCTGGCAGTTCACTAACTCACGGCTCGTGGGCTGGCAGTGCAGTCACTCACGCCTGGTACGCTGGCAGTTCTCTCAGTCATCCCACCTACCTTCACCCCCCCCCCCACTCTGCTCCTTGCCATTCCCCTCCCACCCACACATTCAGTGCATCTCCAAACAATCTCCCCCCATGCACTCTTAGTGGCTCTCCCACAGAGCAGCCATTCCTGCCTATTAGGTTCTATTGTGATGAAGAACACACAGCATTAAAAGTGCAAAAAGGTTCTATTAAAGTTTAAAATGTGAATGACTCTTAAAATATAAGAACAATTTAAATTTTAAAGATGAGATTTATGAAGTTTTTACTTGTTGTGTCTTGTTGCGTCTTGTTGTGTTCTGCTGCTCACTGCCTCTTGATGACTATTTCCTGTTGATAAAAAGAGACCATTTTAATATAGAGAAAGTCAGCGGTCAAATTTTAAGAAGGAAAATCTGAGAATATCTCAGAAGTCATCATTCACCGAAGCACGCTATTAATGACAACATTCTTGGCGATGTGCCATCCTTCAGGAAACTGACATTTCCCTTCATATTTCTGTTGAGCTAGTATGTTGGGCCAAAGGTACTGGTTTCCAGAGGGCTAGTATGGAGTTTGTGGGCAGAATGGATTTTTGAGCTGGCAGCTCAGTCACTGAGGGCTGGCAGCTCAGTCACTGAGGCCTGTACTGGCAGGGGGGCACCAACATGCTTGGTGTTGCTGAAGACATCTGGAAGAGTTCTGTCCACAACTTCAAAGCATTCTCTCCTAATCATTGGACATTCATCCCAAACAATGACTTTCACTTGCCTCGTGAAATGTGCCGTCTTCGAGTTCTTCTCGATGTTGCACAATGTATCCTCGGCCACTTGGATGGGTATCTTGAATCGAGAATGTGTCGTTCTTCCACCAGGCAGAAATGTAGCTGCTATCCTAGAGGATACTACAGCAATAGGCAAATCACCTTGACCTCTAACATTTCCTGACATGATGTTGAAAAAGCAGCCCAAAGACAATTTCAGTTGTTAATGAACACTGAAGATTTTGTGCAAAACATTTTTTAGAGGTAGGGGCTGTCAGGGTGGGGTGGGGGGTGGTAAACATCGTGCAGCCAAGGGAGTGGCACAGCTTCAGATGGGGGTTCTCGTGAGCTGATGAGAAATTGGGGGGGGGGGGGGGCTCATGCAGGGGATGCGGGCGGCTTCAGTGGGGGCGCATCCTATAGCCAGGCGGAGTGGGGCATGTCAGTGGAGGAGAGGGGGCAGTGAGCGATTTACTCATGACCTGTGGACTCACTCACTGCTTTGGGATTGACTCATGCCCTTTAGACTGACTGACTCTCACGGCTTGTGGACTGACTGATGCCCGACTTCTGGAGTCACGTCCGATTTTTGTAAACTGAAAACTGTAACATCTACATTGAGGAACAGCTTCTTCCTGACAGCCATCACGCTATTAAACTTAACAAATAAGCTCTGAACTACGAAATACTATATTATTTCACACACACACATATATATTCACACGCACTCACACACATATATTCATACACACACACACATTCACTCACACACATATTCAGACACACGCACGTACACACACACATATTCACATACACACATTCAGACACACACACGTACACACACACATATTCACACACACACGCACATATTTACACATACATTCTCACATACACACACATATTCACACACTCACACACATTCTCATACACATATTCACAAACAGACTCATTCACGCGCACACAAACTCAATGACACTCACATTCACACAAACACACACACACACACACACACACACACACACAGACTCATACACACATACTCATACACACACACACACACTCATACACACGGACTCACTCACTCACACACACAGACTTAATCTCACACACATATATACAGACTCATCCCCCACCTCAAGATACTGCCCTATGGGTGGTAAATGTCGTGCAGCCAAGGGCAGCTTCAGGCAGGGGTTGTCGTGAACTGATGAGAAGGGGGTGGGGTGTCCTCATGCAGGGGATGTGGACGGCTTCAGTAGGGGGTGCATCCTATAGCCAGGCGGAGGGCAGCGTCTTGAGGTGTCAGTGGAGGAGAGGGGACAGTGAGCGATTTACTCATGACATGTGGACTCACTGCCTTGGGATTAACTCATGGCCTTTGGACTGACTCTCACAGCTTGTGGACTGACTGATGCCCGACTCTGGAGTCACGTCCGACCTATGTAAACTGAAAACTAACATCTACATTGAGGAACAGCTTCTTCCTGACAGCCATCACATTATTAAACTTAACAAATAAGCTCTGAACTACGAAATATTATATTATTCCACACACACATATATATTCACATGCACTCACACACATATGCACACACACTCATATTCACACACACACACACACACACACACACACACATATATAATCACGCACACACACACATATAATCGCACACACATATTCACTCACAAACCTATTCAGACACACACATGTACACACATACATATAGACACACGCACATATTCACACACACACACACACACACACACACACACAAACATATTCACTCACACACATATTCACACACACACACACACGTAAATATTCACACACACACACACACATATTCACACACACACACACACACACACACATTCACACACAGAGGGAGGTTTCACGGCAGTCGGGTCACGACCCATGACCCGTACTGTTGCTACGCTACACCAAATGGATTACACGCGATGTACTGCAGGTAGGCACTTACCATTGTTTCCAACTCCATCTTCCAGGGAGATGCTAATCGCATTTCGTTGTCTCTGTACTGTACACTGACAACGACAATTAAAGTTGAATCTGAATCTGAATCTGAACGTAGAGGATCCGTTAAAACCCGCCGAAAATGTCAATTTTTGCGCTGCAAATAATTATGGAAATCGGGATGAGCATGTGAGACATTTAGCCTACTTCAGAATTCCAAAAGTGAGGAGAAATGACGGTAGATAGAAGTGAGAGCTGAAGGGACAACAAACAGAGTGCTTAGTAAGTAAGTAAGTAAGTACATTTTATTTATATAAGCACGTTTAAAGTCAACTCGCATTGACACCAACGTGCTTTACATAATTCAAACCATAGATAAAGGTTAAAAAGTAAAGATAATGGACACAACACATTATAGAATTCACACAAACGTCCCCCCACAGCAGAATCAAAAATTTCCACTGTGGGGAAAGGCACCAGAAAGTTAAGTCCTCTTCCTCTGAAACACCCGAGGTCGGGGCCCTTTTGTGGCCTTGCAGCAAATCCGATGATTTTCAGGGCCCTCATGCCGTGAAGATGGAACAACCGGCGTTGGGTGAAACATTCCTCAAGCGGCTTGGAAAATCTGGAGCGGCTGCCTCCTCCCCGGAGCGGGCAATTGTAGCCCTCAGGCCGCGCCGGTTAGAGCTCCGACCCCGGCAACTCGATCCCAGGCTCCGCGGCGCTCCAAATCCAGCGCCGCCCGTGGCCGGACGCCCGCAGCCACAGCTCCGCGTTGTTGGGAGTCGGCGGCCAAAGCGCTCCGGAGCTTACCGCACGGCGATCCGGTATGGTATCGCCCGCTCCCTGTTGGTATCCAAGCGCGGCGCCGCCGCCGAAGCTGTAGTCCTGGCCGGTCCCGACAGGAAATGCCGCTCCATTCTCGATGGTAGGCCGCGAGGACGGGGCGAAGAAGCAGCTTGGAGGGATGCTGCCTCTCCGACTAGGTAGGGGACTAAGAATTAAAGTTTCCCTATCCCCCCCCCCCCCCACATAAAAGACCTCCAACTAACTGACTAACATTTTTTAACAGGATTTAAAATTAAAAAAAGGTGAAGAGACGGACTGCGGGCAGGCTGCCATACACAGACGGCGCCCACTCCCGCACATCCGCCATCTTGTAGCGAACATTGGCCGTTTGTTCACTACATTTCATCAACACTAAAGCATTAATTGTGTTTTTTCTTGATTCCTTTGGCATCTAAAAAATTTCAGAAGTGATAAATCTGGCTGTATTTTTTTTTATAAATCGCCCATGGTTCTCAAGTGGGTTTTTACGTCCAAAATGAAAACGCAGCTGAAGAAAAATTTACAGCCAGATTTATCACTTTTGAGAATTTTTAGATACCAAAGGAATCAAGAAAAAACACGAATAATGCCTTACTGTTGATGAAATGCAGTGAGCAAACACGATAAATCTAATATTTTCAATTACGATTTCTGCACAGCCATCTTTACCAAGCACTTTAGCTGCTGTTGTCCCTTCAATTCTCGCTTCTCTTTACCTACATTTCATTTCACGTTTGGAATTCTAATGTTGGGTACATGTCTCTCACACTTACCCCAACTTCCACAATTTTTTTCAGAGCACAAATTCAACATTTTGGCGGTTTTTAACAGATAGGAAAGTACGCGTTTCTTGCATTAATAACATATACTGGAAGTGACGGATGTCTTCAGATGGTTTGAGCGGCTCCGTGCGTCAAGTCCTATTATCTTGTGACCTTACGTGCAACCCCCTATTCACACACTCACGCAAACACACATATATATTCTCACATATATATTCACACACACACACACATATATATATATATATATATTCACACACACACATATATTCACACACACACACATATTCACACATACACACACATATATATTCACACATACACACACATATATATTCACACACACACATATATTCACACACACATTCACACACACACACACATATTCACACACACACACACACATATTCACACACACACACACACATATTCACACACACATTCACACACACACACACACACACACACATATTCACACACACACACACACATATTCACACACACACATATATTCACACACACATTCACACACACACACATTCTCACACACACACACACACATTCACACACACACACACATATTCACACACACATTCACACACACACATATTCACACACAAATATATTCATTCACCCACACACACACATATATACACACACACACATATATATATATATATATATATTCACACACACACACACACACACATATATTCACACACACACATATATATTCACACACACACACATATATTCACACACACACACACACATCTATATTCACACACACATATATATTCACACACACACACACACACATATATATATTCACACACACATATATATACTCACACACATATATATTCACACACACACATATATTCACACACACACACATATATATTCACACATACATATATATTCACACACACACACATTCACACACACAACACTAAAATACACTGTGCAAAACGAATATTCAAATCGTGCTGTAGAGTCTTTTGCTGAAACAAAATGCTGCTTTTAAATAACGTCCAACAAACACAGACTTGCCATAGAGAAAGCAGCCGAATATTTGAACGAATCTTCAAATCCTGTTGTAGTCTGTACCTGAAACACAATTGCCGCTGTGGATGCAACAAACAAACACTTACCAGTTCTGTAGAATTATCAACACCTCGTGCACTCCGACAAATATACAAATGCTTTTTATTTTCAATTCACAGTCCAAACACAATGTAGATAGACAAATATACAAATGCTTTTTATTTTCAATTCACAGTTCAAACACAATATAGATAGACAAATATACAAATGCAAATGCTTTTTATTTTCAATTCACAGTTCAAACACCATATAGATAGACCAATATACAAATGCTTTTTATTTTCAATTCACAGTTCAAACACAATATAGATAGACAAATATACAAATGCTCTTTATTTGCAATTCACAGTTCAAACACAATATAGATAGATAAATATACAAACTCTTTCCAACAAAATGCCAAGAAACTTCAGAGCATGGTGAATAACATACATATCAATTGGCTGAAAAAACACTCACCTCGGAGCAGAGCTGCAGCTCAGAGAGCCGTGACCCTTTCACTTCGTGGTCGGGAAGAAAGTGATTGAAGCAGGACGCTTCCGGGTTTTATAGTCCCTCCCTCCCCTGCCGCCAGCGGGGGCAGCAGAGAGAATGGGGAATTATGTAAAAACATTAATATATCGGTCATATTTCATCGAGGGGAAAAATCCTCGGCACACCTGCGGCAGAGTGGGGCTCTGAGGGAGGTGGCCAAACATGACGGCCGTAGGTGGCGGCGTTCTCTCGGAAATCGCAGCACAGATCGGGAAAAGCGGTCAAGAACAGAGTTTTAGTAATATAGACTACTGGGCAGTGCATATTAAGAACATAATGTACTGGTTGGATAGTTCCACTCAGCAGTTGGAGTGGATAAGAATGGAGAAAGAGGAGTGCTATCCGTACGATATAGGAACGATCTTGCTCTCACCGATAAAATTGAATAGTATAATATATAAGAAGAACCCAATTATTCACAATACAATAAGAATTTGGAAACAAATAAAAGTATCCATGAAATTAACTAATCTATCAGTACTAACCCCACTATTGAACAACCCCGCATTCAAACCATCTCTCATCGACAAAATATATCAACAATGGGATAGACTGGGGATTAGGAAAGTAGGGGATATGTATGAATTGGGCAAACTGTTATCATTTCAACATTTAAAATTAAAATTTAAACTGAGGATAATCAATATTTTAAATATATACAGATATGTGACTTTATGAAGAAATATACACATAGATTTCAAACTAGATTTTTAGACCCTTTAGAAGAAGGAATGAATATTAAGGCTGATTCACAAAAACTAATATCATACTTTTATAATAATATATTAAATAGAGAATTACCCTCAACTAAGAGAAGATTGGGAACATGAGCTAATGATAAAGATCTCGAAGGATAGATGGGAAAAGTATCTGATGAACACACATAAATGTTCTATTAATGCAAGACATAATTTAATTCAATTAAAATTATTACATAGACTATATTATTCAAAAACGAGGTTGATTAAATGTTATCCAAATGTCTCTCCCAGATGCGATAAATGTTTGTTTCAAAACGCTAATATAACACATTCATTTGTAGGATGTACAAGTTTGAATACATTTTGGAGCGATATATTTGATATATTTACAAAGCTTTTCAAGAATAGGACCTAAAACGGAATGGATTATATTTGGAAAAATAGGAGAAGATATCAATTTAAATAAAGACCATAACTTTTTTTAAATTATGGGTTAATAATTGGAAAGCAATTGATACTTAAATTTTGGAAAAATACAGCCATACCAACTGTTAAAATGTGGATTAGGAATATGATGGACATAGCACGCCTTGAAGAAATGAGACTCCGACTAATAGATAAATATGACCAACTCTTAAGGAATTGGTCTCCTTTCATCGACTTTTTGGAATCATGTGATGCAGCGGTACCGTAAAATTTGCTGATTTCAGTTCATGCCGTGGATAGATCTACATCTCCGAATATAGATTTGAAAAATTCTCTTTTAAGGGGCCTTCTCTCCTATTTCTACTTTCCACTTTTTTTTCTTTTTTTAATATACAGTCTGTACTCTACCATCTATTTTTCCCCTTTTTCCCCTTTTTCCCCTTTCTATTGTTTTCTTTTCTTGTCTTGCTTACTTCCTTCTCAAGACATAAAACTAGAGGTTGTACATAGAATGGATTACGGTATGACATAGTTGGCACCTAAAATTAGGTTCCACTGTACTGTTTTGTACTGTATTAACTTCTAATAAAATAAACAAATAAAAAAAAAAATTTAAAAATTTTTTTTTAAAAAATGGTGTCAGGATCTGGTAAGGGGGGATGAAAAATACGAGGTTGGTATATCCCTTTTGCGCGGTTTTCATAATTGAGCTTGGATTTCTTTTTCTTTCTTTCTTTTTTACGGCCTATTTCTTAACTTTTTTCCCTAACTCTTTGTTTAATGGGTTTTTCTTTTTGATCACTCTTTCACACTAACACGACTCTCTCACTTTATTTACTTTCTTTATTTCTATCTTTCCTTAAAGCTTAAAAAATGAAGGGGTACAATAAATGTAATAAGATATATGTGGCTTTTACTAATGTAACTTACTGTACTTCTAATAATTTATTTTTTTTAAATTCCCCCTTTATTGCCACTCTTTGCCTTCTACCATCCAGGCAAACTGCTCCATGCTAGTAGCTGCCCTTTGATACCATGGGATCTCATCTTCCTTAGCAGCATCAAGTGTGCCCAGGAGCAGTTGCAGTGGGAGGAGTAACGTCCGGGCGGTGAGTACAAAACCCGATCGTGGGGCTTCCATTCACAGAGCGCCCAGGAGCCATTGGTGCGGGAGGAACCCAACTCTGTAACGTTCCATTCACAGTTCACAGTTCAAAACAAGTGGGCTTGAGGAAACCGCTGATTGGTGGAAGCGGACTAGAGGAAGCAGCTGATTGGGAGTCAGATCCTTGCTGATTTCTTCCAGCAGTTTGTATTGTATTGTACTTTGTATTGTAGCCAGGGTAAGGGGGGAGAATGAGGGCCAGGGCAGTTTACTGTTCTGAATGTCAGATGTGGGAGCTCATGGAGTCTGATAGCCTTCCAGACGTCCACATCTGCGCCAGGTGCATCGAGATGGGGCTCCTAAGGGACCGTATTAGGAACCTGGAGCAGCAGCTCGATGACCTCCGTCTGGTCAGGGAGAGCGAGGAGGTCATAGAGAGGAGTTACAGAGAAGTGGTCACTCCAAGACCATGGGAGGCGGACAAGTGGGTCACGGTTAGGAGGGGCAAGGGGCAGAGGCAGGGACTAGAGAGTACCCCGGTGGCTGTACACCTTGGCAATAAGTACTCCTGTTTGAGTACTGTTGGGGGGGACAGCCTACCTGAGGGTAGCGACAGCGGCCGGGCCTCCGGTATAGAGACCGGTCCTGTTGCTCAGAGGGGTAAGGAAAAGAAGAGCAGGGCAGTAGTAATAGGGGACTCTATAGTTAGGGGGTCAGATAGGCGATTCTGAGGACGCAGTCAGGAGACCCGGATGGTAGTTTGCCTCCCTGGTGCCAGGTTCTCGGATGAGTCTGAACGTGTCCAAGATATTCTGAAATGGGAGGGAGAGGAGCCCGAGGTTGTGGTACATATAGGTGCCAATGATATAGGTAGAAAAAGAGAAGGGGTCCTGAAAGGAGAATTTAGGGAGTTAGGAGGAGACTTAAGGAGAAGGACCGCAAAGGTAACAATCTCAGGATTACTGCCTGTGCCATGCGAAAGTGGGAGTAGGAAAGGTGCGAGGTGGAGGATAAATGCTTGGCTGAAGGACTGGTGCAGAGGGCAGGGATTCAAGTTTCTGGATCATTGGGACCTCTTTTGGGGAAGGTGTGACCTGTACAAAAAGGACGGGTTGCACTTGAACCCGAGAGGGACCAATATCCAGGCGGGGAGATTTGCAAAGACTACTCAAATAGAGAAAGCTAGTAGACAGTGCGTGAGGCAGGAGGCAGAGAAGGGAAGCACTCAGACCCAACATGTAGGGGGGTAAGAAGAAAAAAATAATAAATCTAAAAGGGCCTCTTTTCAACATAATTGTATGGGTAAGAGTGTTGTAAAAACAAGCCTGAAGGATTTGTGTCTCAATGCAAGGAGCATTCATAATAATGTGGATGAGTTGAATGTGCAGATAGCTATTAATGACCATGATATAGTTGGGATCACGGAGACATGGCTCCAGGGTGACAAAGGCTGGGAGCAGAACATCCAGGTATATTCAATATTCAGGAGGGATAGACAGAAAGGAAAAGGAGGTGGGGTAGCGTTGCTGGTTAGGGGGGAGATTAACGCAATAGAAAGGAAGGACATTAGCTTGGAGGATGTGGAATGGATATGGGTAGAGCTGCGAAACACTAAGGAGCAGAACACGCTAGTGGGGGTTGTGTACAGGCCACCTAACAGTAGTAGTGGAGTTGGGGATGGCATCAAACAGGAAATTAGAAATGCGTGCAACAAAGGTAAAACAGTTATAATGGGTGACTTCAATCTACATATAGATTGGGTGAATCAAATTGGCAGGGGTGCTGAGGAAGAGGATTTCTTGGAAGGGAGAACCAGAGGATGTGTTATATCTGGACTTTCAGAAGGCTTTCGACAAGGTCCCACATAAGAGATTAGTATACAAATTTAAAGCTCACGGTATTGCAGGTTCCATATTGATGTGGATAGAGAACTGGGTGGCAACGAGTAGGAGTAAACGGGTCCTTTTCAGAATTGCAGGCAGTGACTAGTGGGGTACCGCAAGGCTCAGTGCTGGGACCCCAGCTATTTACAATATATATTAAAGATTTGGACGAGGGAATTGAATCTCCAAGTTTGCGAATTACACAAAGCTGGGGGGCAGTGTTAGCTGTGAGGAGGACGCTAGGAGGCTGCAAGGTGACTTGGATAGGCTGGGTGAGTGGGCAAATGCATGGCAGATGCAGTATAATGTGGATAAATGTGAGGTTATCCACTTTGGTGGCAAAACAGGAAAGTAGACTATTATCTGAATGGTGGCCGATTAGGAAAAGGGGAGATGCAATGAGACCTGGGTGTCATGGTACACCAGTCATTAAAAGTAGGCATGCAGGTGCAGCAGGCAGTGAAGAAAGCGAATGGTATGTTAGCATTCATAGCAAAAGGATTTGAGTATAGGAGCAGGGAGGTTCTATTGCAGTTGTACAGGGTCTTGGTGAGACCACACCTGGAGTATTGCGTACCGTTTTTGTCTCCTAATCTGAGGAAGGACATTCTCGCCATAGAGGGAGTACAGAGAAGGTTCACCAGACTAATTCCTGGCATCAGGACTTTCATATGAAGAAAGACTGGATAGACTCGGCTTGTACTCACTAGAATTTAGAAGATTGAAGGGGGATCTTATAGATACTTACAAAATGCTTAAGGGGTTGGACAGGCTAGATGCAGGAAGATGGTTCCCGGTGTTGGGGAAGTCCAGAACAAGGGGCCACAGTTTAAGGATAAGGGGGAAATCGTTTAGGACCGAGATGAGAAAAACATTTTTCACAGAGAGCGGTGAATCGCTGGAATTCTCTGCCACAGAATGTAGTTGAAGCCAGTTCATTGGCTATATTTAAGAGGGAGATAGATGTGGCACTTGTGGCTAAAGGGATCAGGGGGTATGGAGAGAAGGCAGGTACAGGATACTGAGTTGGATAATCAGCCATGATCATACTGAATGGCGGTGCAGGCTCGAAGGGGCGAATGGCCTCCTCCTGCACCTATTTTCTATGTTTGTCAAAGGCTTTGTGAAAATCTAAGTAAACAACATCAATTGACTCCCCTTTGTCTGTCGTGCTATTTACTTCTTCAAAGAATTCCAGTAGATTTGTCAAGCCAGACCTCCCCTTTATAAAGCCATGCTGACTTTGGCCTATTTAATTGTGAACATATTTTATTAAGTACTCCATAACATGATCCTTTATAATGGACTCTAAAATCTTACCGACCAATGAAGACAGACTAACCGGCCTATAGATCCCACTAGACACAAAATCCTGGAATAACTCAGCGGGTGAGGCCGCATCTCTGGAGTGAAGGAATGGGTGACGTTTCAATAGACAATAGGTGCAGATGTAGGCCATTCGGCCCTTTGAGCCAGCACCTCTATTCAATGTGATCATGGCTGATCATCCCCTATCAGTACCCCGTTCCTGCCTTCTCCCCTTATTCCCTGACTATGCTCTTTACATCGGGAACATCGGTTTCCTGCCTCTAGTGTGTCCAAACCCTTAATAATCTTATATGTTTCAATAATGTACCCTCTTATCTTTCTAAACTCCAGGGTATACAAGCCATGACGCTCAATTCTCTCAGCTAATGACAGTCCCACCATCCCTGGAATTAATCTTGAAAACCTACGCTGCCCTCCCTCAATAGCAATAATGTCCTTCCTCAAATTAGGGGACCAAAACTGCAAACAATACTCCAGGTGTGGTCTCACTAGGGCCCTATACAACTTCAGAAGGACCTCTTTGCTCCTATACTCAGCTCCTCTTGTTATGAAGGCCAAATTGCCATTCGCTTTATTCACTACCTGCTTGCTAACTTTCATTGACTCATGAACAAGGACCACCAGATCCCGTTGTACTTCCCCTTTCCCCAACTTGACACCATTTAGATAATAATCTGCATTCCTGTTTTTGCTTCCAAAGTGGATATCCTCACATTTATCCACGTTAAACTGCATCTGCCAGGCATCTGCCCACTCAACTGACCTGTCCAAGGCACCCTCCATTCTCATAGCATCCACCTCACAGTTCACACTGCCACCCAGCTTCGAGTCATCTGCAAATGTGTTAATGTTAATTTGAATCCCTTCATCTCAATCATTGATGTATATTGTAAATGGCTGCGGTCACAGCACTGAGCCTTGCGGTACCCTGTTACTGCTGTCCAAATGTGCCACTCTTTCATCTTTTATGATAGACTCCAGCATCTTCCCCACCACCGATGTCAAGCTAACTGGTCTATAATTCCCTGGTGTCTCTCTCCCGCCTTTCTTAATAAGTGGGATAACATTAGCTACCCTCCTATCCACAGGAATTGATCCTGAATCTATAGAACATTGGAAATATATTACCAATGCGTTCACGATTTCTACAGCCACTTCCTTAAGTACCCTGTGATGCTGACCATCAGGCCCAGGGGATTGATCAACCTTCAGTCTCATCAATGAAGATGGACACACAATGCCAAAGTAACTCAGTGGGACAGGCAGCATTTCTGGATAGAGCAATGGGTGATGATTCAGGTCGAGATCCTTCTTCCGACTGGGAATCAGGAGAGAGGGAGACACAGAGATAAAGAAGGGTAAGATGTGAGATGCAGTTCAAGAAAGAAGTGCATGCAGTTGTAGAATAGATAATTGTTAGCTAGGAAAAGGTGACAACGAAGCAAACAGAGATGATAGATCATGTACTGGCAGACTGAAGAAGAATGATGAAGTCATGTACTTCATTAGTCTGAAGAAGGGTCTCGACCCGAGACGTCGCCCATTCCTTCTCTCCATAGATGCTGCCTCACCCGCTGAGTTTCTCCAGCATTTTTGATATACATTAGGCATTTGGTTAGATTCAGATCAAAGGTTTTGTGGAAAATTAAAGCTCAGAGTTTGGGAGATGACAAGCTGGTGTGAACCGAAGATTGTCTGATACAGAATGAACATACAGCAAATTGATCTTTCTCTGGTTGGCCACTGACATTAGTGGTGTGTCACAACAATCAGGGTCTGGGCCCAAACTTCTTACAAGTAATGTCACTGACTCCTCTGAAGACTGAATTGCTGAACATTGATGATGCAAAGAGAAGTTGTAAAGTACATTGTGAATGGGACTTAAGGATACAATGGAGTATATCTAGGTTAGGTAAGTGGGCAGAGATCTGGCATATTTTATCCTTGATGCGTCAACATACCTATGGAGTAAAGTACACAGTTCCCTGAAAGTTAAATTGAGTAGATAGGCTGGTGAAGAAGGTCTGTGGCATGCGTCCCTTCCGAGGTTAGGGCAGGAATATAAGTAATGGTATGTTATATTGCAACTTCACTTAACACTGGTTCATCCACATCTGCAGTATTGTGTACCGTTCTAGTCACCACACTACGGGAAGAATGTGGTTGGGTTGGAGTGAGTGTAGAGGTGATTCACCAGCATCACCTGGACTGGAGACATTCAGTTGTGAGACAACATTTCAGATTCTTGTTTTGTTTTCCCTGCAGCGAAGGAGATTGATTATTAACCACATGAAACTATAGGGCTGTAATATCCACTGACAGGTGAGACCATCAACATTTATTCCCCCTTCCATGTGTATTAAAAACAAGAGAGCAGACTTGTGTTTTGATGATTGACACTTGAATCATGTTGCCAGAGGAGATGGTGGAATCAGGTGCCATCACCGTGTTTGAGGCAATTAGACAGTTAAATAGGAAGGTCCTATAGGCCACAGTCCTAAAGAAGGCAGATAGGATTAATATAGATGAAGAAAAGAGATGGACATGGAGGGCAAAGTTCCCCTTTCTGGGCTGCAGCCTTCTGTCGCTCTGAATGTAGAAATGTCCTTTTTGGGAAAAACAGAAGCACGTTTGGACAGCTAGATCGTTAGGAAATGGCCAAGGGTACACAAATGTGACTCGCTCAGGTAGTCCCTTGGTCAGCATGAACGTTGGGATGAAAGGCCTATTTCCACACTGACTAACAATGATTCATATGAAGAAAGACTGGATAGACTCGGCTTGTACCCGCTAGAATTTAGAAGTTTGAGGGGGAATCTTATAGAAACGTACACAATTCTTAAGGGGTTGGACAGGCTAGATGCAGGAAGATTGTTCCAGATGTTGGGGAAGTCCAGAACAAGGGGTCACAGTTTAAGGATAAGGGGGAAATCTTTTAGGACCGAGATGAGAAAAACATTTTTCGCAGAGAGTGGTGAATCTCTGGAATTTTACTTCGGAGTCACGTGAGTGACTACGTGAAGAACCCGCTTCCAACGCATGCGTGCCATATCGCTACACGCATTGCACGAGTCAACAGAAGGGTGGAGGACATCCACCAGTAACGGGAGAAGGAACAAAGGACCAGCAAAAGGCAGGTAAGGACTCTGCATTTTTATTCACAGAAAAATGGACAGAGTGAAAAGGAAGCGGTCTGCAAAAAAGCTGCCCGAGAAACGCGTTGTAAACGTGGATGAACGGCAGAGACAGCAGCCGTCGGCTATAGAGGCCTCGGTAGAGGAATCAGCTGTGCCAGAAATCATTCTGGCACCGACGAAACTTACTTCCCGGCCGGGAGGCAAAGTTCAAACGAAAACTCACCATCTAGCAGAGCCCGACTTGGAGCAGCAGCAGGCGACCAGCCCGTATCAATATCGGACCAGGGCTGAACGGGTGCGGCAGACGGAACAAACCCGCTATGAGTGGCGGCATACGAGCAGCCAGGAGAAACAGCTGACCGGGAACAGACATGGACCGACAGTCAGGACCGGTGTGGCCAGCGGCGGGACGAGGAAAGCCCGCAAACCAGCACCCGTGAGTACCGGGGACGGGAACAGCTGGGCTACAGAAAAGAGCAGCACACTGCTGAAAGGCTGCAAACATGGGAGCAGCCAAAAATAGCAAGTGCAGCTCTACAAAAAGACCGTCTAAAGGAGCTGCTGGAGGAGCTCCTTCACAGTGGCAGTCCCATGAATGTGGAGACTAGCCACAGTGGGCAGGCAAGCCCCATATGGGTACCCCGTGAGGGACCCCCTGAAATCTCGACCTCTTCGGAGGAGAGTGGGCAGGACCCTGATGGGCCAGACCCTGATCACACAGCTTCCCATGATCCTGAATCTGCAGAAAAACATACACTGCTGGACATGGTGGCTGATTACTACAAACCAAGTCAAACAGGGGCAGACTTGGATTCCAGGATGGCAGCCAGTATTAACTACATGTCTGGCCATCAACTCCAACAACAAATATTCACAGAGACACTGGCCAGACATCTGCCACCTGGTAACTGTGATGCATTACAAATCCCCAGTGTCAACCAATGCATTTGGAAGCATATGGGGAGGGACATCAGGAACCAGGACCTCAAAATCCAGAAAACCTTAAAGGGGCTTACGGCAGGGATCACAGCCTACACCCGCACCCTGGACAAAACAGAGCTAACTAAAGACCACCAAGACGTACTAGCTCTGTTTTGTAATGTACAATATGAGCTGAATAGCATGCGGAAGGCTGCTATTCAGCCGACACTGGATCCCAAATACGCAACAATTTGCAAACAAAGAGCCGTTAAAACCTCAACCCTTTTGTTTGGGCAAGACTTGTCCAAACAGGTCAAGAAACTGGACGAAGAAGCCAAGACATTGGGGCTCATCAAAGCCAGCACGAAGGCTTACTTTGGATCACGGTACCAGCCACATGTAAGACCGATAAGTGTGGCTCATACCAGTGGCACTGCCAGAAACCTATACAACCAACAGCAGCCTTTTTTAGGGTATGGCCAGGGACGGCCACCCTGGAAGACGCGGAAGCATCAACCTCCAGTACAACCTCAAACACAATCAATAAAAACAGAACCCCCCTTTTTCAAAAAACCAAGAAAATAATACAACCACCAGTAACCATGGAGGTACGTGGGTGGGGTTCTTTTGTAAAAAAGGGACCCACGACGGGGGGGGGGTGGGAGGTTGCAATACGACAAGTTATGAATGGTGTAAAATCACTACAGACTCGTATATTCTAAGCAGTATTCAGGGTTATCTGATAGAATTTACTCATTCCAATAACCCCCCAGTACAACATACACCAGAAAGGCATTTCGTCCTTATAAAAACAGAACAATCTAAAGCCCACATGGAGCTACAACGATTGTATACAAAAGGTGTGATTGAGCATACTACTCATGAACAATTAAAATTTGTATCAAACATATTATTAAAAATAAAAAAGATGGGGGTTGCAGGATTATCATTGACCTTTCAACCCTAAACACATTTGTTTAATATGTTCATTTTAAGATGGATACCTTTATCACTGCTAAAGAATTAGTATCAGCTGGTTTCTATATGACAAGCATTGACTTAAAAGATGCATACTATACAGTACCCATCAGAGGGGAACACAGACGGTAGTTAAGTGTAAATTGATACCAGAAACTAATATGGATTATCTAGGATTCACCATTAACACGGTCAATATATTAGTAACTTTACCAATAGATAAAGCCGCAGCCTTACAGGAGGATTGCAGCGAACTTCTTAAACACCAACAGACCCTCCATTAGAGGGTAGGCCGGATAATTGGGAAGATTGTGGCTACATTCCCGGCCACACATTTTGGGCCATTACATTATCAAAATTTGCAAAGAGCATAAATTAGAGCACTCAAATTTAACAAAGGTCATTTTGATAGACCTATGGAGCTGCCTACGGAAGCTATAATTGAACTACAGTGGTGGGAACATAGCATTAGGTATTGCTCCAACCCCATCATTATGGATAACCCGTCTATGGTATTACAAAATGGTGTATCCAAAGAAACATTTGGATATCGGCAACATAAAGGTAAGCTAAATTCAGTGGCAGACACCAGGTCACGCAAATTTAATGAAAACACGGAATGGATGTTAAATAAAATGTATTTGCTGAAATTACAGCAAAATATGGTAGACCAGATATTGATATTTTTGCGTCCAGGTTGAATCACCAATTACCAAGGTATGTGTCCTGGGAACCAGACCTGGGGCAGAAGCTACAGATGCTTTCTCACTGCATTGGGGGAAATGGCGTTTTTTATGCTTTCCCCCCATTCTGCATCATCAATCGGGTACAAAGGAAAATTCAACAATATTCGGCATCTGGGATTCTCATAGTACCCGATTGGCCTACTCAACCGTGGTATTCGGTCATACAGGGGATGGTGTTAGAACCATGTTCCATTATTGGACATAGCCCGAATTTATTAATTCATCCAGTAACTGGAGGGGGGCAGTCACCCATGCCATAAGACTATGGATTTGTTGATTTGTAGAGTCTGAAAGACCCACTACACGGCATGGGGCTGTCAGACAGGACGATGAATCTCATCACATCCGCACAAAGACTGTCAACACGGAAGCAGTACCTCGGACACATCAAGAAATGGGGCATATATACTGCTTTGACAACAACCTAGACCAAAGGGCCAAGAACATTCCGGCCGTATTGGAATTCTTAACAAACCTCCATTATGATAAACGATTGGGCTACAGTGCCATCAATAGTGCCAGAAGTGCACTCTCCAATTACCTATCACAAGGAACGGAGCGGCACACGGTGGGAACGCACCCCCTGGTAACAAAACTTATGAGGGGCATATTCAATGCAAATCCCCCTAAAACCAGGTACTCCAAAATCTGGGATGTGGGTGTCGTTTTAAACATGCTGAGGAGCTGGTAGCCCATAAACAGCATTATCACTGCAGAAACTGACCATGAAGATGGTTATGCTCATGGCGTTAGTTACTGCACAACGAGTCCAGTCATTAAGCAAACTAAGCCTGGACTCCTTGATCATCTCACGAGAGAAACTGGTGTTTGTCATACATGAGTTAATAAAACAAACAGACCAGGTTCATCGGGTCAAGTGATTGAATTTATGGCATATCCATATGACGAACGTCTGTGTATAGCAAGACATATCCAATTATACATGGAATATACTAAGAGCATTCGAGGTCAGGAAATGGCTTTGTTAATTTCTTACAAGAAACCGCACAAAAGGGTCATGACCCAAACTATCTCAAGGTGGCTCAAATGTGTCCTAAAGATGGCAGGAATAAACACTAATGGTTTTAAATCTCATTCCACCAGGGCTGCAGCAAAATCCGCAGCAAACATTCTGAGGTACCCACGGACCAAATCCTCAGAATAGCAGGATGGTCATCCGAAAGGACTTTCCAAAGGTTTTATAATAAACCAGTTTTTGGAGCCATCATCATTTTCGGAAAGCATTTTACGTTCAATATTATAATTTGCCCGAAGGGTTACAGGGCTATGATTTCAATTAATAAATGTATTTTCTCGTTATATCACACAAGTCTTTGTATAAGTGTGTCTAAAATTGCTAATGATACTCTCTCCCGATACCCAAGGCAGTTGTGAAGCATGGACTCGTTCCACGGCATGAGGTCACAGAGCTTTGAAATCTTCACGTAGTCACTCACGTGACTCCGAAGTAAAATAGTAAGATTAAACGAGAACTTACCAGTTTGAAGTTTGATCTGTATTTTATGAGGAGGAACGTTGAGGGAATACGTGCCCTCCGCTCCCACCCTCCTATGATCATATCAAAACTGGTATCTCTTTGATAATCTTACTATGTTAGGTCATTATAGTTTCTGTGACCTCACACCGCTGCTTTGAAGAATGGCACGCATGCGTTGGAAGCGGGTTCTTCACGTATTCCCTCAACGTTCCTCCTCATAAAATACAGATCAAACTTCAAACTGGTAAGTTCTCGTTTAATCTTACTATTCTCTGCCACAGAAGGTAGTTGAGGCCAGTTCATTGTTTATATTCAAGAGGGAGTTAGATGTGGCCCTTGTGGCTGAAGGGGGTATGGACAGAAGGCAGGTACAGGATACCGAGTTGGATGATCAGCCATGATCATATTGAATAGTGGTGCAGGCTCGAAGGGCCGAATGGCCTACTCCTGCACCTATTTTCTATGTTTCTATGATTTCATAATATGCTGCCTGACCCACTGAACCTTTTTATGGTTTTCTATTTTAGATCAGTTTCAGGATTTCGCATTTCGTTTCTTTATTTTCAGAGTGTTATATATTGGTTTGCGGGGAGGGAGCAGGGAATATTATAGTCATAGAGTGATACATTGTGGAAACAGGCCCTTTGGCCCAACTCGCCCAAACCGGCAAACAATGTCCCAGCTACACTAGTCCCACTTGCCTGTGCTTGGTCCATATCCCTCCAAAGCTGTCCTATCCATGTACATGTCTAACTGTTCTTTAAAAAATGGGATAGTCCCAGCCTCAACTACTTCCTCTGGCAGCTTGCACCATACACCCACCATCCACTGTGTGAAAAAAATTACCTCTTGGATTCCTATTAAATATCATCCCCTTCACCTTGAACCTACGTCCTTTGGTCCTCGATTCCCCTACTCTGGGCAAAAGACTCTGTGCATCTATCCAATCTACCCCTGTCATGATTTTGTATAGCGCTATAAGATTTCCTCTCATCCTCCTGCGATCCATGGAATAGAGGCCCAGCCCACTCAACCTTTCCCTCTAGTCTGGGCAACATCCTCGTAAATCTTTTCTGAACCCTTTCAAGCTTGACAATATCTTTCCAATAACATGGTGCCCAGAACTGAACACAATACTCTTATTGCAGTCTCACCAACGTCTTATACAACTGCAATATGACCTCCTAACTTCTATACTCCATACTTTGGCTGATGAAGGCCAGAGTGCAAAAAGCCTTTTTGTCCACCTTATCTACCTGGCACTCGACCTTCAAGGAATCATGCACCTGTACTCCTAGAACCTTCTGCTCTACATCACCACCCAGATGCCTACCATTTACTGTGTAGGTTCTGCCCTTGTTCGACTTCCCAAAATGCAACACCACACACTTCTCTGTATTAAATTCCATCCATCATTCCTGGCCAATCGATCCTGATCCTGTTGCAATCGTTCACAACCATCTTCACTATCTGCAGAACCACTAACTTTTGTATCATCAGCAAACTTGCTAATCTTGCCGTGTATGTTCTCATCCAAATCCTTGACATGGATGACAAACAACAACGGGCCCAGCACCGTATTCTGAGGCACGTCACTCGCCACAGGCAACCAGTCTGAGAAGCAACCGTCCACTATTACCCTCTGCTTCCTTCCAATGAGCCAATTTGCTATCCATTCAGCTATCTCTCCTTGGATCGCATGCGATCTAACCTTCCAGAGCAGTCTATCATATGGAACCTTGTCGAACGTCTTACTGTACACAGCATCTACTGCTCTGCCCACATCAAACTTTTTGGTCATGTCTTCAAAAATTTCAATCAGATTTGAGAGACATAACCTCCCAGGTACAAACCATGCCTACTATCCCTAATCAGCCCCTGCCCATCCAAATGCCTGTATATCCTATCCCTCAGAATACTCTCCAGTAACTAAGCAACTACAGATGTTCAGCTCACCGGCCTATAGTTCCCAGCATTTTCCCTGCAGCCTTTTCTTGAAAAGAGGCACAACATTTTTCCACACTCCGGTCTTACGGCACCTGTCCTGTATTTAAGGACGACTCGTAAATTTCAACCAGGGCTCCCGCAATTTCCTCTCTCGCTACTGCCTGCCATTCTGAAAAGGACCCGTTCACCCCTACTCTTTGCTTCCGGTCTGCCAACCAATTTTCTATCCTCGTACCCACCCTACCCCGAATGCCATGTGCTCTAATTTTAGTCACCAGTCTCCCATGTGGGACCTTATCAAAGGCTTTCTGAAAGGCTAGATACACTACATCCACTGGCACCCCTTCATCCATTTTACTTGTCACATCCTCAAAAATTGTCCTTAATGCTAACCACCAGAGCCATCTCCTGGCCCCTTTTTGCATTTCTGATTTCATTTTTTAGTTTACTCCTTAGTTCCCAAAACTCCTCCAGGGATGCATTTGATCCCAGCTGCCTATACCTGTCCCATGTATCCTTCTTGTTTTTGACTAACGTCTCAATTTCCCTCGTCAGCCAAGCTTCCTTACACTTGTCTGCTTTGCCCTTCACTGTAACGGGGACGTAAACATCCTGAGCTTTCTTCAGTACACTTTTAAAAACATCCCACTTGGCCGATGTTCCTTTCCTCTCTAACAACCTGCTCCAGTCAACTTGAGCGAGACCTTCTCTCATACCCTCAAAGTTGGCCTTACCCCAGTTGAACATTTTAATACTTGGACCCTCTCCGCCCCTATCCATAACTATCTTAAACCTAATCAAACTGTGGTCACTGGTCCCAACAGGCTACTTCACACACACTTCATTAACTTGCCCTTCCCAATTTTCCCTATTTCCAAATACTAGATCCAGCGTTGCACTTCCACAATAACCAATAGTTGCAGGGCTAGGCCATTCGGCCCTTTGAGCCACCACATTGACTGTGATCATGGCTGATCACCACAATCAGTACCCCTTCCCTGCCTTCTCCCCATATCCCTTGACTCCGCTATCTTTAAGAGTTCTATCTCACTCTCTCTTGAAAGCATCCAGAGAATTGGCCTCCACTGCCTTCTGAGATAGAGAATTACACAGATTCACAACTCTCTGGCTGAAAATATTTTTCCTCATCTCTGTTTTAAATGGCCTACCCCTTATTTTTAAACTGTGGCCCCTGATTCTGGACTCCCCCAACATCGCGAACATGTTTCCTGCCTCTAGCGTGTACAATCCCTTAATAACCTGATAGGTTTCAATAATATTCCCTCTCATCCTTCTGAATTCCAGTGTATACAAACCCAGTCCTTCCCTTCTTTCAACATACGACCGTCCCGCCATCTCGACAATTAACCTCGTGAACCTACGCTGCTCTCCCAAGAATGTCCTTCCTCAAATTTGGGGACCAAAACTGCACACAATACTCCAGATGTGGTCTCACTAGGGTCCTGTACAACTGCAGAAGGACCTCTTTGCTCCTATACTTAACTCCTCTTGTTATGAAGGCCATTAGCTTTCTTCACTGCGTGCTGTACCTGCATGCTTACTTTCAGTGACTGCTGAATATGGACACCCAGATCTTGGTGTACTACCCCTTTTCCTAACTTGAGATCATTCAGAAAATAATCTACCTTTGTGAGGTTCTTGCCACCAAAGTGGATAACCTCACATTTATCCACATTAAACTGCATCTGCCATGCATCCGCCCACTCACCTAACCTGCATCCTCCCCTCAGTTAACACTGCCATCCAGCTTTGTGTCATCTGCTAATTTGCTAATGTTACTTTTAATCCTACTAAATCATTAATGTATATTGTAAAGAGCTGCTGTCCAAGCACCGAGCCTTGCGGTACCTCACTCATCACTGCCTGCCATTCTGAAAGGGCCACTTTTTGTTTCCTGTCTGCCAACCAATTTTTTATCCATGTCAGTACCCGACCCCCAACACCATGTGCTCTAATTAGTCACACTAGTCTCCTATGTGGGACCTTATCAAACGCTTTCTGAAAGTCCAGGTACACTACATCCACTGTCTCTCCCTTGTCCATTTTCCTAGTTACAAAATCAAATATGTCCAGAAGATCAGTCAAGCATGATTTCCCCTTCGTAAATCCATGCTGATTCAGACCGATCCTATTACTGCTCTCCAAATGTGCCTCTATGTCATAATTTATAATTGACTCCAGCTTCTTCCCCACCATCAATGTCAGGCTAACTGGTCTATAATTCCCTGTTTTCTCTCTCCCTCCTTTCGTCAAAAGTGGGATAACATTATCTACCCTCCAATCCACAGAAACTGATCCAGAATCAATAGAACATTTGAAAATGATCACCAATGCGTCCACGGTCCCTGTGATGCAGACCATCAGGCCCTGGGGATATATCAGCCTTCAGTCCCATCAGTCTACCCAACACCATTTCCTGCCTAATGTGAATTTCCCTCATTTCGACCATCACCCCAGGTCCTCTGGCCACCAGTACACATGGGAGATTGTTTGTTTCTTCCTTAGTGAAGTACCATGTTCAACTCATCTGCCATTTCCCTGTTTTCCAGTATAAATTCACCTGTTTCTGTCTGCAAGGGACCCACAGTTGGCTTAACTAATTCTTTCCTCCTCACATACCTAAAGAAGCTTTTACTATCCTCCTTTATATTCCTGGCGAGCTTACCTTCGTACCTCATCTTTTCTCCCCGTATTGCTTTTTAGTTATCTTCTGTTGCTCTGTAAACATTACCCAATACTCTTGCTTCCCGCTCATCTTTGCTACATTGTACTTCTTCTCTTTTATATTTATACTGTCCTTGACTTACTTTGTCAGCCACGGTCACCTCTTATTCCCCTCAGATTCTTTCTTCCTCTCTGGAATGAACTGATCCTTCTGAATTGTTCCCAGAAATACCTGCCATTGTTGTTCCACTGTCATCCCTGCTAGGGTCTCTTTCCAGTCTACTTTGGCCAGCTTGTCCCTCTGGCCTCCATGGCTCCCTTTGCTCAACTGTAATACTGACACTTCCGATTTTCCGTTCTCCCTCTCAAATTGAAGATTAAAACATATCATATTACGGTCACTACCTCCTAATGGCTCCTTTATCTTGTGTTCCCCAATCAAATCCGGTTCATTACACAACACTAAATCCAGAATTGCCTTCTCCCAGGTAGGCTCTAGTACAAGCTGCTCTAAGAATCCGTCTCGGAGGTACTCCACAAACTCCCTGTCTTGGAGTCCAGTACGAACCCGATTTTCCCAGTCTACCTGCATGTTGAAATCGCCCATAACCACCGTAGCATTACCTTTGCTCCATGCCAATTTTAACACTTGATTCAACTTTCACCCTGTATCCAGCTTACTGTTTGGGGGCCTGTAGATAACTCCCATTAGGGACCTTTTACCCTTACATTTCCTCAGTTATATCCATACTGATTCTACATCTCCAGATTCTATGTCACCCCTCGCAAGCGACTGAATTTCATTCCTCACCAACAGAGTTCCCCACCCCCTCTGCCCACCTGCGTCTTTTCGATAGGACGTATATCCCTGAATATTCAGTTCCCTGCCCTGTACCTCCTGCATCTATGCCTCTGTAATCCCCACTTGCCAATTTCTAATTGAGCCTCAAAACTCAGCCACTTTATTTCTTATACTTCACACATTCATATTCAACAATTTAACTTTGGTATTCACCTCCCCTCTCACACCGGTCACTATTAGCCCTGACCTTACTCGCTCAACCCTTCTCGAACTTTCCTTCCCATTAATTTGTGAGTCTTTTGTAACTTTTCCTGTACTCACTTCCCCTTTAACTCCATCTTTATACTCCAAATTTGTATATAAATCTAAATAAATCCTTGCTCCCTGTACCAGCCCCCCAGCCATACATTCAGATCCCATATCTCCCTGTCCCTGCCCTCACCAGTACGAGATACAGGAAACAATCCAGAGATAATCACCCTAGAAGTCCTGCTTTTCAATCTTCTTCCTAACTCACTAAACTCATGTTGCAGAGTCTCCTTCCGCTTCTTCCTGACGTCGTTTGTGCTCACATGCACAACTGCATCCGGCTGCTCACCTTCCCTCTCGAGGATGTTCTGAAGTCGGGCTGTGACATCTTGGACCCTGGCACCAGGGAAGCAACAGACCATCTTCTAGTCTCGCCTGCCACCACAGAATCTCCAGTCCGCACCTCAGACAATGGAGTCACCCACCACTATGGCTCTGCCGGATGTCGTTCTCACTGGTCGTGTCTCACCGCTGGGATTGGAGCCATTGACCTGTCCGCCGCTCGGTCTGGAAGCGTCGTTTGTCCCTACAGCTCCCAAGTGGGGCATCTCGTTTTCCCGGATGGTCCCGAGGTCATCCAGCTGCTTCTGCAGTTCCCCAACACATTCATTCAGGAGCTGCACCTGGACACAATTTCTGCAGGTGTAGTTTCCAGAAGCTCCAGCGGTGTCATTGCCTTCCCACATGCTGCAGGAAACACACTGCACCAACATGCCTATCTGCCAGCTGCACGTCTTTATCTGTTACTTAATTAACTAATTAAGGGCTAATTAGTAAATTACTTGAACCTGGGCCTATGGCGCTCTTTTTAAATCTTCTTTCCCTTTGACTCACTTACTCGACTCATTGTCTGCAATCCAGAGTATTGGGTCTGGTGCATCCCATAGGCGGCCTGACCTAGTGTATGAAATTCTACTACTATTAAGCCACGTAACAAGGAAGGGCAGTGACGTGACTTTGTTGTGGGTCCCAGCACACATTGGTGTGCTAGGAAATGAAAAAAGTGGATAAATTAGCAAAAGAGGCCGTTAAAAAAGAAAAAATAGAAGTAAACCTACAATTATCCAAATCTGAAGGAAGACACATTGTGTGGAAGAAAATAAATCAGGAATGGCAACAATACTGGGAACAGGAGACAACGGGGAGACACCTCTATTCGCTACAAAACAGAGTGGGCATTACAGCAAGAAGAGGGGGGAACAGAAGAGAACAGGTAGTATTAGCAAGATTGAGGATAGGACACACCCATCTGAACAGCACATTAAAAATGTTGGGAAAACACCCTACTGGGATGTGTGAGGAATGCCATCAGCCGGAAACAGTTCAGCATGCTCTAGTTGCATGTAGAAGATATGAAACAGAAAGAAGAGTTTTGATCAGTGAAATGAAGAAAATTGGAAAGACAGATATATCAGAAAAGAACATTCTAGAGTATGGAGGGAAAGGAAAAGGAGTAAAGGTGTTGTTTAATTTATTGAGGGCCTCTGGCCTTATAAAAAGGATATAACGTAAAGACATGAGTGTGGAATGAAGCCAGAAAGTGGCAGCAATGCAACATTGTGGATGCCGGCTGCCGTAAAACTCCAAAGAAGAAGAAGTAGTAGAAGACTCACTTACTTCCAGCCAATGCTAGCTCTCGCTGCTTCTCTCCTCTCTCCGGCGGTCGGAGCTCAGTCAATCGGAGAAAAGAGTGAAGTGTGATTGCCGTCCAATTTCAGTGCAAACAAGAACAGAGGCAAATGTTCTCATAATATCGTTTCCATCAATTTATATCGACCTTAATGTCCCCATAAATCGTATGCGGTGCGGATTTACTGATCCGCTAGCGAAACTGACGGAATTCAGCTCTGCCCGAGGCTGGATATTAGTCGCATTTTTCGGAGAGAAACCTTGAGTCGATGTTAGTGTTGCTGCATTAATTGATCTGTAGGTGAGACGGAAACGGAGTTGGTTTCGAGGAGGTTCTCTTACTGTAGGTCGCTGCCAATGTTCTGAGGAATATCTGCCTGAATGTATTTCCCCGCATCAGCCAACCGCTGTTTCATGTTCAGTTTTGAGGTACAACGCGGAAACTGACCCTTCGGACCAGCGAGTCCGCACCGACTAGCGATCCTCACACATGAACACTATCCTACAAATGATAAGTGTTTGAAAAACATATATTTTTAAACATTTATATCAAACCAATTAACCTACAACCGTGGACGTCTTTTGTGTTTGGGATGAAACGGGGAGAACGTACAAACTGCGTACAGGCAAGCGCCCGTGTAGACAACTCAATGTGTAGAGTCGGTTTTCGTCAAGGGCAAGGAACACTTGTCCCGCACTAAACATAATCGATGATCAGCCCTTCCACAGACATGGCGAGTGGCTCTGAAAAGAGCCTTTGGGTCACTGTGTTGAGTTTCTCTCGTTTACTTGCTCGCTCCGCCGGTTTTCTTGGGTAACAACACGGCCTGGATATTGGGCAACACACCGCCCTGAGCGATGGTCACCCCTCCCAGCAGCTTGTTGAGCTCCTCGTCGTTGCGGACGGCCAGCTGCAGATGTCTGGGGATGATGCGGCTCTTCTTGTTGTCCCGGGCTG